>NC_053393.1:538711579-538911579 GCF_905171765.1 Bufo bufo | reverse complement strand
AGAATGCAATGCTCTCTTTCTCCCTGCAGCTGGCTTCTGCTGTGGGAGATTATCAGTGGACTGATTAGCTCAGGTGCTCTATCACTGTGTCCAGTGTGTCTGACTAATGGAGCGCCGAGTCAATGGACCTATCAGGTTCTGATCCAGGGACGGCGCTCTTTTTGAATCCCTTCCTGGTCATACACCATTGCTAATGATAGTGTTTGACTCACTAGCTGAGTTCCTGGTTCTTGCTCCTGTGCTTATTTGGATTGCTTGTGCTTCTAACCTCAGCTTATCTTCTGACCACACTCTGTCTCTCGTTTGCTACTACGTAGTCTGTCTGGTTCTGGTTTCAGCTTGTCTTCTGACCAGTCTCTGTTTCTTATTTGGTACTGCATAGCCCATCTGGTTCTGACACATTTTCGTATGACTCTGGTATTGTGTTTGTCTGTCTTTGTTTGTTATCCATATCTGTACTAAAAAAGTGTTGGGACTGTCGACCAGTTGCTTTCTATCTATCTAGGACTTGTACTACAAGTATGTAGGGAAAGCGGGATGGGTTCTAGCCTTAGGGCTCACTGTCCTTGTCTGTCCCTACCTACAGTCGTAACATTATCACTGGCCCAAAAAAGACTTGGTACCTGCACTACTTTGGACGCCATGGCAGCTTAAGGGTCCATTCACACGTCCGTAATTTGGGTCCGCATTCGTTCCGCAATTTGCGGACCCATTCACTTTCAATGGTGCTGGAACGGATGCGAATCCGCATTTTCAAGATCCGCATCTGTTTTTTCGGGATCCGCAATTCAGTTTCTGAAAAAAATAGAATATTTGCGGACCAGAAAAGGCATTTTCTATTATAGTGTCTGTGATGTGCGGTCCACAAATTGCGGATCGCACATTGCAGGTGTCCGTGTTTTGCGGATCCGCAATCTGCGGATCCGCAAAACACTTACGGACATGTGAATAGACCCATAGCCTCACAGATGGAGGGCATTGCTCAGTTGGTGCAGAATTTAGCTAAGAGGGTCCAACAGCAGGAGTCCTGTCAGACTAGTCCCCCTGCTTCTTCAACCCCATCACCGATGGAGCCTAAGATTAGGCTCCCTGACCGCTTTTTTTTGTGGCTGTAACGGACCGTTTCAGCAGACAAGGGGTTAAAATCCGTTTAGGCGATATGCCCCTTTCTGAGAGACAGGCACAGCTACTGCAGAACACCAAACTCCCGAACTGGATACAAAATAGCACTCCAAACTGGAACCTCACGAATAGCTGCTAGCAGACGAACAGGAAAAGCATACAATCAGCTTACACTCCTGCCAATCAGTCTCTAACAGCATACAGTGGATCCCCCCAATAACGAGACAAGGCTCCGTGTTGAGGGTCAAGCAGTGGTCTCACTGTACTTCAAGTACAGCCTCTTTTATTCACAAAAAACAAACATAGTACTGCCCACAGGGTTTTGAAATACAACCAATCAGTATATTACAACACATACAATGTAAGTACAGCAACCAATCGTTCATGCCCCCAGAGGACCAGAAGGGAGACTGCGACACAGGACAGATACAACATATCCCCACAATGCATCATGGTTTCCTCCTCTCTGTCCCGGAGACAACCGAGGAGCAATCCAATTATCTCTCAGGACAAAGGGAAATCACCAATACACATGTAAAGACAACAGGACAGACATCACCATTTTAAACACACAATGGCACAATGGGACAATAGAAACACACCCAGCATATTCCTCCCAAGCTGACAAGTTACACTTATTATAAATTGTTACAACTTTGTGAGTTTACATTGTCCATACATATAACTTACATCAATTTAAACAGTATAACTTGGGGACAAACCTATCCAAAATTCACTTGAATAGGTTCAGGGGTTTAAAAGTTAGTATGGGCCATAATCCTGAGGCAAGAGGCTTTTAAACAGGCCTCTCCAAAACCAAGTGGCGAGGTTGGTTTCGCCACACATCTCCCCCCCCCCCCCCCAGGGAAGACTAACCAGATACCCGACCTCACGCCGGTCGGTACCTGAGTTAGTCTGGCAGCCCACCCACAACCAAATACTGGACCTGTTGAATTTGGTAGCCTGTCTCTGTCCAGTGAGTCCACCAAGGTTAGGTTGGTAGCTGGTACTCCTGGTCTCTGTGTTGCTCCCTGGCTTGGAGTGGAGGTTGCTTTGGGGGCAGGTATCAGCGGTACTCTGCCCTGGTGCCAGCGTTACCATGGAAGAAGCCTGGTTGGAGCCTGGTTGTTGGAGGGGGAGACCGACTGTCTCTACCCCCTGTGCTGTAAGTGCAGAGACCACGGTCCCATCTTCACTGTTGTGGGGCTTACTGTCTCCCCCTGGTGCGTTAAGCTGCCGCTGGGGAGAGGGGGTAACGAGCTCCTCTCCCATACATACTTCCAGCCGCTGGGGAGGGCGACCGACCGTCTCCGCTCCCAATACAGTGTCGTGCTGCTGGGGAAAGGAGACTGGGCTCTCTATTCCCTGCTGGACACTCTGCTGCTGGTGGACAGGACCGACTGTCTCTGCCCCCTGTAACTCCGCCTGCCGCTGGGGAATGGAGACTGGGCTCCCAATTCCTAATAAATCACACGGCCGCTGGGGAATGGAGACTGGGCTTCCAATTCCCTGTACATCACACGGCCGCTGGGGAATGGAGACTGGGCTCCCAATTCCCAAAAAATCATGCTGCTGCTGGGGGGCACAATGGCACAATGGGACAATAGAAACACACCCAGCATATTCCTCCCAAGCTGACAAGTTACACTTATTATAAATTGTTACAACTTTGTGAGTTTACATTGTCCATACATATAACTTACATCAATTTAAACAGTATAACTTGGGGACAAACCTATCCAAAATTCACTTGAATAGGTTCAGGGGTTTAAAAGTTAGTATGGGCCATAATCCTGAGGCAAGAGGCTTTTAAACAGGCCTCTCCAAAACCCAGTGGTGAGGTTGGTTTCGCCACAGTGTCCGTAAGGGTTTTGCAACTTTTATGGAAAGTTACAGACAGTATTTTCAGTTGAGACCTCACTCCTTGGGTACTGAGGCACTGAGAGTTGGTAATATCATGTCTCTGTTGCAAGCTGACCCCCAGGAGTGGGCATTTTCACTGCCGTCTAATTCCCCTGAGCTGTATTATGTAGATTGTATTTTTTCTGCACTTGGTCTTCTGTATGATGAGCTGGAAAGGGAAGCCTAATCTGAAAGTCATCTCCTTTCCTTGTGTCAAGGCAGGTGGCCTGTCAAGGAGTATTGTGTTGAGATTCTGTACTGCGTCTGGCTGGAACGATCTGGCCCTTAGATCACAGTTCAGACTGGGCCTGTCAGACACTTGAAAGACCAGCTAGTTAGTTATTCAACCCGAGGGTCCTTAAGGCGATGTCTCTTGCTGTTTGACTAGATCAACTTTTAAGGCAATGTATGCGTGAACATTCTGTCTCTGTCCATCCTCCTCCCTTCTCTTTTGTCTCAGTCTAATGTGGTGAAGGGGCCAGTGGAGTACGAAATGCTGATGTAAGTGGGTACCATGTCTTCTCAGCAAAGGAAGGAACACTGCTTCAAGAAAGGTCTTTGCTTCTACTGCAACAGTCCTGCACATCTATCGAATTCTTGTCCAACTAGGCCAGAGGTGGAAAACTTGAAGTGTTTGAGTGATAATCAACAGGGTTTTAATTTATAGGGTTCTATTGCCTGTAAATCTTTCTTCACAATGGAGATCTGTTTCTTGCTTAGCTTTTCAGGATGTTTTTCCAAATAAGCATCCGAGTCCTTGCCTCTGCATCGCGATTATGACTGTGCAATAGAACTTGTAGCTAAAGTTAAGTTCCCTAAGGGAAAGATCTATAATCTTTCTGGACGTGAAAGACAGGCCATGAAAGTTTATATTTAGGCATGAGTGAAGAGAGTTTCAGATCCAAGATCCAAAGTCGCTTCACTCAAAACTTCATTTTAATGCTGTACGGAGATCCTTCTCCGTACAGCATTAAAAGGTATGTGCTCCGGCAAGGCGGAGTGAGTAATCACCAAAGTCTTGCGACACTTCGGTGAAAAACTTCGGTATTTGATTATTAAACTTGAAAACCATTTTAAAACAGTTATCCAAAGTCGACTTTCTAGCCATACATCATTGCTAGTGACTGGCTTTGACTCAGCTGAGTTCCTGGTTCTTATTCCTGTGCTTATTTGAATTGCTCATGCTTCTGATCAGGGGTTGTCTTCTGACCACTCTCTGACTCTTATTTGGTATTGCATAGCCTACCTGGTTCTGATCCATTTTCATGTGACTCTGGTATTGGGTTTGTCTGTCTTTGTTAGTTAATCTCTGCACTTAAATAGCGTAGGGACCGTCAACCAGTTGTGATCTAGCTATCTAGGGCTTGTACTGCAACTGGGCTCGGTTCTAGCCTCAGCTCACTGTCCTTGTCTGTCCCTACCTACAGTTGTACCCAGCTGTGTCTGAGTTCTGGCTTATTGGATGCCAAAATCTGGTCCATTTTTGGTGCAGAATGTAGCATCTTGTCTTAGACATATCATATTTTTCTCCCTATAAAACGCACCGGCCCATAAGATGCACCTAGGTTTCATAGGAGGACCATAAGAAAAAAATATTTTTCATTACACCTCAGGTGAGACCAACAGTCAGACCCGCAAAGTTAATCAGACCTCAGCTGACAGCCCTAATCAGACCCCCAATGTTAATAAGACCCCAATAAGACCTCAGATCAGACCCCCAATCAGACCTCAGCTCAGACCCCAATGTAAATGACCCACAATCAGACCTCAGATAAGAGCCCCATGTCTCTCATTAGCCTCCATGCCTCTCATCCGCCGCATAATCATCCCTTATGCCTCCCATCATCCCCCATAATCAGCCCTTATGCCTCTCATTTACCCCCATTATCAGCCCTTATGCCTCTAATCAGCCCCCATTATGAGCCCTTATGCCTGTCATCAGCTCCTATTGCCTCATACCAGATAAAATAAATAAACCACTTACCTCTCTTGCTCCCAGACGCCACCACCTCTCACTGCCCACGATTTGTCTTCATCCTGCCTATAACTGTGCTGTGATCTGATGTGCAGAGTGTGAGGTCAGAGAGCGCCCTCCCACTGTCGCAGCCACTGTACAGCTGACAGCCGAGGACCAGAAAATGGGGAGTACAGAGCCTTCACAGCTTCTGGGTCCTCCGGTACTAATGGGAGCTTCCATAATGGAAGCGCTCATTAGTATTCACCCCATAAGACGCTGGGGCGAAAAATGCAGTATTTATGAACTCCTCCCAGACACAGCCAGTTTTCACCTTCCTGAATGAGACTAATTTTGCAAATCTGATATATATCACTTTAAGTGGTGGTAACTTTTGAGTGCTCTTACTTATCCAAGCCATACTGAGATTGTTTTTTTTTATGACACATTGTACTTCAAATTAAATTTGGGTTGATATGTTTTACCTTTATGTTTTTTTAAAACACTTTACAGAGCATTTGGAATAATTAGCAATTTTCAAAATTTGAATTCCTCTGCTTTAAAAACAGATAGTGATACCTCAAAAAAGATTTTTAATTAACATTCACCATATGTTTATTTCATGTTGACACATCATTTTGTAAATGTTATTTTGTTTTTTTTTAGGACGGTAGACGGCTTAGAATTTTAGAAGCAATTTTTCAAATTTTCAAGATTATTTTAAAAAAAATTACTTTTTGAAGGACCATATCAGTTCTGGAGTGACTTTGAGGAGCTTTGTTTATCCTTTAAGTGTTCCACAAGAATTAAAGTGAAATGGAGTTCAAATTTTAAAAAAAATATTTTTTTTTTTGCAGATTTTCCATTTTATTCCATATTTTTCCCTGTAACACAGCAAGAGTTAACAGCAAAACAAACATTAACCTGATTCTGCAGTTTATAGAAAGACCTCATATGTGAATTGCTGTTTGGGCACACTGCAGGGCTCAGAAGGGAAGAAGCACCATATGGTTTTCAGAGACCAGATTTTGGAATGGTTTCTGGGTGCTATGTCACATTTGAAGAGAACCTGAGGTACCCATAAAGTGGAAACACCTAAAAAGTGACATTTTGTAAGCACACCCCTCATGGAATTTTTTGAAGGGTGTAGTGAGAACTTTAAACTAACAGGGTTTTCATAGAATTTAGAGACACTTGGCTGTGAAAATCAAATGATGGTGTAGCACCAAATTTTTCATTTTCACAAGGCGTTTTAAAGGATTTAGAGACATTTGGATGCGATAATGAAATCTGGTTTTGCTACTTTTACACAATTAAAGCATTTATTTTTTAAATTGTTATTGCGCTACCATTTTCTGAAAACCATTTTTTTAATTTTTCTGGTGATGGTTTCGTGTGATGGCTCTTTTTAATTTTTTGAAGAATAATTAGAGTTTTTCATTGTTACTATTTTTGGGTAAATATGACTGTTTGATTGTGTTATATTAGCATTTTTGTGAGGCAAGTTGACAAAAAAATTTATGTTCTGGCATAATTTCTAATTATTCATTTTTTTACTGTGTTTACTTTATTGAGTAGATCATGTGCTATTTTTATATATATTTAATATATACAGTATATATATATATATATATATATATATATATATAAAAGTCACAAAAATCCACGGCACTCCTTAAAAGTGAAAAATGTGCTATTTATTCACACATGTCATACAGCAACGTTTCGGTTCTCTCTCAGAACCTTTTTCAAGCCACTTGGCTTGAAAAAGGTTCTGAGAGAGAACCAAAACGTTGCTGTATGACATGTGTGAATAAATAGCACATTTTTCACTTTCAAGGAGTGCCGTGGATTTTTGCGACTTGTCTACCACCCGGAATCGAGGGGTTACCGCTGGCACCCACTTTACAGTTGGCAAAGGAGTGCTGCCCTACTTTTGATGTTTATATATATATATATATATATATATATATCTTTTATTTTATTTTTTTTATTTTTTTTAACAGTACTGAATGGCTTGATGAGGTGAAAGTGTTACTTTTTTTTACAGCTGAAAAATTTTTCCTTTTATTTTTTAAATACACTTAAAAAAATAAAATAAAATACTATTATTTTAGTCCCACTAGGGGAATTAAACTTTTCACGGTCTGATGGCTGGTATTGTACTGCATGCAGTTTCACACTGACAGTTCATCTTTGAGACCAAGCCTGGGGCTAGACCTCATAGTGTTCCATAGCTTGCAGACCTGGAAGCCTTTGTAAGGCTTCAGGCTGGCATCGCAGCCATGAGCACCCTGCGACAGTATTGTGGGGAGCTGAAGAGTTGAGAGAGGGAGCCCACTCCCTCTCTAAACCCCTTAGATGCTGTAGTCAGCATTGCTCATGGCATCAAAGAGGTTAATTTGCTGGTATAGCAGTTTTCACCAATGCCATCGGTTCGTGCGGGAGTCTGGCTGTCACTAACAGCTAGGCTCCTGTCCCAGATCCTGTGCCCACCCAATCAGCACGCCATAATAGTATGACGCGGGTCGTTAACTCCCTCCCCCCTGAGCCATATCTATGCGGAGCATGTTGGGAAGGGGTTAAATAAGTGCTGCAAAAATGTATCTCTTGTTCATCTATCTTTCTATTATCTATCTATCTATCTATCTATCTATCTATCTATCTACCTATGTACCTATCTATCTATCTATCTATCTATCTATCTATCTATCTATCTATCTATCTATCTATCTCATATCTGTCTATCTATCTCATATCTGTCTATCTATCTATTATCTATATGTATATCTATCTCATTTCTATCTTTTTCTCTTTCTTTCTATTTCTCTTTCTTTCTTTCTTTCTTTCTTTCTTTCTTTCTGTCTTTCTTTCTATTTCTCTTTCTTTCTTTCTTTCTTTCTTTCTTTCTTTCTTTCTTTCTTTCTTTCTTTCTTTCTTTCTCTCTTTTGTATATCTATATCTATCTGTTTTATATCTATCTATCTATCTATCTATCTATCTATCTGTCATCTCTCTATCTGTCTGTATATCTATCTATCATGGGGAAAAAACAGACATCAATTTTCTTTATAATTGGAGCTTATACCAATTCTTTTTTTTTTCTGAAGGCAACAAACTGCCCTACTGATAAGTTACATTAATTTGCTTCCAAAGATTTCCTTGTACTTTATAAGAAGGTGATAATTAGGTTTGCAGATTAGAATATAATCAGAGGGCGCTTGTGTGCCTGCTTGTTAAAATATATTTTTCTTCTTTAGATAAGTTTAAATTAATTAACTTATGTTTTTTTTGTTATTTTTTAAATAACTCAAAAATATCGCTTGAAACTTTTTTTTTTTACAGATCTATTGTCACAAAATCATTTTGGAAGTAAAATAAAAAAAACTAACATACAGTAAATGTAGATGAATTTAGGCAGTAGCAGCAGGTTTTTCTAGAACACCTACAAACAGTTCTCATTCATATCCTGATTTAATTTACTTCCCTGTCATTACGTGTTCTCCATTTAATCTCCTATAAATCACACATAAATATCCCATGCATGTTACTTAACACCCGGGATTTGCAATCTTTCTGAAAGAAGCGTGACAAAAGAAAAAAAAAAAACTTTAATGAAGTGTGCAAACAAGCTGCGAGACCCTTCTACTCTTTATCGTGTGTTAAAAAGTTGTATTAAAAAATATATTTTTTTGTCCATTTTTATTTCGATTTGATACATAAAAAAATGTAGCAAATACATTCCAATTTAAATATCAACAAAAAATATAAAAAATAAAAATGTTTCCTATTGCATCAGTTACATCATCATAGTCATTTTTCCAATTTGTTTTCATTAAATGTTTTGAAGCTTTTGGCTTCTGCAGCCTGCATGTATTTCAATACCTAGCAAGCTGTATAATGCTATTGCGTGCCAAATCGATCAGACAAGCTTTCTGATGGCTTTTCTCAGAACCTCTCTCTCCTCTCCAGAGCACTCATTTGATGAATGCTTACTAAATAATTTTATTTCCAAGTCTGCCAGGCAAGCTTTATGATGGTTTTTGCCCAGTCTCTCTCCCTCTCTCTCCTTTCCTCATTTTATGGAATGTGAGCAAAACAGTTGATTTGATGAGTTTGATCAGAATAACACTTAATGATCGCTCAGGATAGGACAGAGGGCGACTGGACAAAAGCAATTAGTAAGTTTATCAATTGGATTTGGCACAGAATGGCATTCTGCAGCTTGCTATGAATTGGATACACGCGAGCTACAGAAAGCAAACACTTCAGAAATGTAATAAAAACTATTAGAATTTTTTTTTGTGAAATAACTGATCCAATGCAATAAATATATTAGTGATCTAAGGTGTATATGCCTTTAACTCCTTAAGGACCGGGCTCATTTTCACCTTAAAGTATAACTGTCATATATATTTTTTTTAGAGTATTGGATTGTGGTGATTAATATCACCTTGGGGGCCCTATTTCACTTTTCACTGTGTATTCAATTACCCCTTAATTCCACAGTTTTGTCCCCTGTACTGCCTACTTTTTCCTGTGCTTAAAATAGGGTTGCTAGGCATGGTCCGTCTATCTGTTGAAGGACGGAGCACGCTGCGTGCAAGGTCAGATTACTGACAGCCAGGGACTGTAAGTAAATGATTACATCCAGGTCCTCCCCAGCAGCTGATAACAGTGCCTGGGCTGTGTGCACTTCTCCCTGTCCCTGCGCTTGGCAGACGCTCCCTCACTCAGCAGAGCTGGAGAATGCAGGGTTGAAGCAGCGCACAACAGGGAAGGGAGATCTGCCATCTGCTCAGTGTATAAATGAAAGCAACATGTGGTAAGAGGACCCCTTTGTGCTGCAGGAGATTAACCCTTTAGGGGGAGGGCTCTGGTTACTGACACTTTTGGGGGGCTATTGTTATTGGTGAGGGCATGTGGTGATAACTTTAAAACGCTTTGACTTATCCAGGCCATTATGAGACTGTTTTTTCATCACATATTGTACTTCATGACACTGGTAAAATGGAGTAAAAAAAAATCTTTTTTATTTATAAAAAAATGGCAAATTTGCCAAAAATTTTTAAAAATTTGCACATTTCCAAGTTTCAATTTCTCTACTTCTATAATACATAGAAATACCTACAACTAGAAATACCTAGTTATTACTTTACATTCCCCATATGTCTACTTGGATCATTTTGGGAATGATATTTTATTTTTTGGGGATGAAATTTAGAAGCGAATCTTGGAATTTTTCTGAAATTTTCAAAAACCAATTTTTTAAGGACCAGTTCAGGTCTGAAGTCACTTTGCGAGGCTTACATAATAGAAACCACCCAAAAATGACCCTATTCTAGAAACTACACCCCTCAAGGTATTCAAAACTGATTTTATGAACTTTGTTAACCTTTTAGGTGTTCCACAAGAATTAATGGAAAATAGAGATACAATTTCAAAATGTCACTTTTTTGGC
Organism: Bufo bufo; assembly: GCF_905171765.1. Taxonomy (NCBI): domain Eukaryota; kingdom Metazoa; phylum Chordata; class Amphibia; order Anura; family Bufonidae; genus Bufo; species Bufo bufo. Next base: position 538,901,140 of record NC_053393.1, on the reverse strand, counting down.
AGATTTTCCATTTTAATATTTTTTTCCAGTTACAAAGCAAGGGTTAACTGCCAAACAAAACTCAATATTTATAGCTCTGATTCTGTAGTTTACAGAAACACCCCATATTTGGTCATAAACCGCTGTACAGGCACACGGCAGTGTGCAGAAGGAAAGGAATGCCATACGGTTTTTGGAAGGCAGATTTTGCTGGACTGGTTTTTTGACACCATGTCCCATTTGAAGCCCCCCTGATGCACCCCTAGAGTAGAAACTCCAAAAAAGTGACCCCATTTTAGAAACTACACCCCTCAAGATATTCAAAACTGATTTTCCATTTTAATATTTTTTTCCAGTTACAAAGCAAGGGTTAACAGCTAAACAAAACTCTATATTTATGGCTCTGATTTTGTAGTTTACAGAAACACCCCATATGTGGTCGTAAACCGGGCACACAGCAGGGCGCAGAAGGAAAGGAATGCCATACGGTTTTTGGAAGGCAGATTTTGCTGGACTGGTTTTTTAACACCATGTCCCATTTGAAGCCCCCCTGATGCACCCCTAGAGTAGAAACTCCAAAAAAGTGACCCCATTTTAGAACCTACGGGATAGGGTGGCAGTTTTGTTGGTACTAGTTTAGGGTACATAGGATTTTTGGTTGCTCTATATTACACTTTTTGTGAGGCAAGGTAACAAGAAAGAGCTATTTTGGCACCGGTTTTTATTTTTTGTTATTTACAACATTCATTTGACAGGTTAGATCATGTGGTATTTTTATAGACCAGGTTGTCACGGACGAGGCGATACCTAATATGTATACTTTTTTTAATTTATGCAAGTTTTACACAATGATTTCATTTTTTAAACAAAAAAAATCATGTTTTAGTGTTTCCATAGTCTGAGAACCATAGTTTTTTTCAGTTTCTGGGCGATTATCTTGGGTAAGGTATGATTTTTGCGGGATGAGATGACGGTTTGATTGGCACTATTTTGGGGTGCGTATGACTTTTTGATCGCTTGCTATTACACTTTTTGTGATGTAAGGTGACAAAAACTGGCTTTTTTTTTACACCGTTTATTTTTTTTTACGGTATTCACCTGAGGGTTTAGGTCATGCGATATTTTTATAGAGCAAGTTATTACGGACTCGGCGATGCCTAATATGTATACTTTTTTTTATTTATGTAAGTTATACACAATGATTTCATTTTTTAAACGAAAAAAATCATGTTTTAGTGTTTCCATAGTCTGAGAGCCATAGTTTTTTTCAGTTTCTGAGCGATTATCTTGGGTAAGGTATGATTTTTGCGGGATGAGATGACGGTTTGATTGGCACTATTTTGGGGTGTGTATGACTTTTTGATCGCTTGCTATTACACTTTTTGTGATGTAAGGTGACAAAAAATTGTTTTTTTTTACACAGTTTTTATTTTTATTAGGGTATTAATTTGAGGGGTTAGGTCATGTGATATTTTTAAAGAGCAAGTTATTACAGACGCGGCAATACCTAATATGTATACTTTTTATTTATTTATGTAAGTTTTACGCAATAATATCATTTTTGAAGCAAAAAAAATATCATGTTTTAGTGTCTCCATATTCTGAGAGCCATAGTTTTTTCAGTTTTTGGGAGATTATCTTAAGTAGGGTCTCATTTTATGCGGGATGAGATGACGGTTTGATTAGCACTATTTTGGGGTGCTATTTTTATCGCTTGCTATTACACTTTCCGTGATGTAAGGTGACAAAAAATTGTTTATTTAGCACAGTTTTTATTTTTAATTTTTTATGGTGTTCATCTGAGGTGTTAGGTCATGTGATATTTTTATAGGGCCGGTTGATACGGACGCGGCGATAACTAATATGTATAATTTTTTTTTATTTATGTAAGTTTTACACAATAACAGCTTTTTTTTAAAATAAAATGATGTTTTAGTGTCTCCATATTCTGAGTCATAGTTTTTGTATTTTTTGGGCGATTGTCTCAGGTAGAGGCTCATATTTTGCGGGATAAGGTGACGGTTAGATTGGTACTATTTTGGTGGGCATACGCCTTTTTGATCGCTTGCTGTTGTACTTTTTGTTATGTAAGGTGACAAAAAAATTGTTTATTTAGCACAGTTTTTATTTTTTATGGTGTTCATCTGAGGTGTTAGGTCATGTGATATTTTTATAGGGCCGGTTGATACGGACGCGGCGATAACTAATATGTATAGATTTTATTTATTTATGTAAGTTTTACACAATAACAGCTTTTTTAAAACAAATAAAATGATGTTTTAGTGTCTCCATATTCTGAGTTATAGTTTTTGTATTTTTTGGGCGATTGTCTCAGGTAGAGGCAAATTTTTTGCGGGATGAGGTGACGGTTAGATTGGTACTATTTTGGTGGGCATACGCCTTTTTGATCGCTTGCTTTTGTACTTTTTGTGATGTAAGGTGACAAAAAAATTGTTTATTTAGCACAGTTTTTATTTCTTATTTTTTACAGTGTTCATCTGAGGGGTTAGGTCATGTGATATGTTTATAGAGCTGGGCGGCGGTGATCGGAAATATACATGACGTACCGGTACGTCATGTGTTCGGAAGAGGTTAAGAGTGCTCATATTAGTAGTCACACAGAATTTTTAGAAAAGTGTGTAGATGAAAAACAAAAATAGAAAAATTAGTAAAATAGAATTTTTACAAATTGCAGAGAGCAAAATGAACAAAAATAGTAGTAGTTTAATAGAAATTTCAGTACTTTATCTGTAGCATTTCTGTAACAAAGGGATTTCTAAGTGACCACCCTGGTCAACAAATTGCCTCCTTTGTCAGTTTCTATATCCTAAAACAAAACGTAAAAGGGAATATGGTTTAGAGATAAGTCACTTCTAGATGAATTGGATTTATTACAAATTTCACAATAAATAGGTCCTCCAAAAAATCCAAAGTTTTTTGATTTTTTCAAATGAATCCCTTAAAATGGCACCCAGTTCCATTTTACTTTGAATATTTGCAGTGAAAACCATGAGGGAGAAAAAAGATGGAGGATCACATGCCACTGAGAGGAAGTTGGGAGAGGGCTCGCACTATTTGGCTCAGGGGCAGTCTTCCTAATCAGAGGCAGTCTTCCCAATCTGTGGCTGAATTCAGGAAGATCCTGGATATCAAAGCACGCCATTCTGTGTTAAAAAAAAATCTAGTTTTTATGGTTCATAGGCCTATTACAGGCAGCCTAATAGCATTCTGCTGTAAACGCTGAGCTATTTTTTTCTTCAAAAAACCATTTCACTGCATTATACCCATGCTATTAAATGTGTTGCATATTACTGCAAGATAACGGGTAGTTATAGCAAAAACATTTTACAGCAATACAGACATTATTATACCAGTGTTATTAAAAGCATTAGATTACAACAAAATCACTCTATGGTAATGCCATAATAACCCTTGTTATTAAATGTGTGGCATATTACTGCAAGATAACATCAAGGCTACTTTTACACTATTGGCAGGACGGATACGACAGGCTGTTCACCCTGTTGGATCCATCCTGGCGCTATTTCGCTGTGCTGCCGGACCGCCGCTCCGTAATCATTGACTATAATGGGGATGGGGCGGAGCTCCGGCGCAGCACGGCAGTGCACGGCGAAAAGCCCCCGGACTAAAAGTACTGCATGTCCAACTTTTTAGTCCGCAGGCCTCTCACCGCGAACTGCCGTGCTGCGCCGGAGTTATAGTCAATGGGGTCGGAGTGGCGGTCCGGCGGCACGGCGAAATAGCGGCAGGACGGATCTGACAGGGTGAACAGCCTGAACAGCCTGTCGGATCCGTCCTTCCGCTAGTGTGAAAGTAGCCTAAGTTATGACAAATGCATTTTATGGATATAACACCATTTTTATAACCATAGTTCAAAGACACTTTGCAGCAAAAATGGCAATTAGTGTTGAGTGAAGCGAGCTTTGGATGCTTCATTCGAAATCGCTTTGTTCAAAACTTCGGAATAATACTGTATGGAGATCCGTCTGTACAGTATTAGAATGTATGGGCTCCGATGAGCCAAAGTAAGTTATTCACAAAGTCACGCGTGACCTCGTTGAATAACTTCGTTAGTTTATTTTTAAAGTGGAAAACCACCTTAAAACTTGAAACAAAACTCAGCTTCTGGGGAGGTAGATGGCAACAGTGGTCTGAACTGGCCCAGTATGCTTTCTCTGTCTTGTCCAGCCTCCAGTGTCATCTCAAAGAAGATTTTAAGTGAGGCAGAGGGCATTGTGACACCCAAACGGACAAATTTTCCAGTATGCAAAACATCACTTTTGTCAAAATAAATGAGACATGGATCAGTGAGGATTTTCACACACCTCCAGCTAAGGCCGATTAATAGATCTACCATTGGTGATGGTGCACCATCATGCCACTGCTGCTGTCTGCCTGCTTACACAATGCATTAGTAAGTGTCTTGTATTAAAGGGATTGTGTAAGAATGATAGTGGGGGTTGGCAAACCCCCCACTTCACAGTAATTGTAAAGGAAAGCTTAGTTACCTGCTTCCGGGCGCTGGATCCCGGCTCCTTCTCCTTCCGGCCTGCGATGCTCCGATGGGCTTCCTTGCTGTCAACATTCTGTTTGACATCCCTGCAGCCTATCACTGGTTGCGGTGTTAAGCGTCTCCCCTTACGTCATGACAAATGGTCATGTGATGCAAGGGGATCAATGACAGGAACTGACATAAATTGCCCACTTAGCTTTGGTGTTAGAAACGGAGTCAGAAACCCTTCTTGGCTCAGCATCCCGTCTCACAGATAGATTGACCAGCTGGGGTTCGGCAGGTCAGTATATGTACTGAATTATAACTAGGTAATTTCCTAAAAATATAACTTTTTAGAAATATATAAATTAGGTCTTCGGTGCACCAAGGGACAGGCCAGAGCCGATCAGACCACCAAAGCTTCTTCGTCCTGTCACTTCCCCCTTGAACTGTGAATGGTGGAGCGCAAGACCCAAAAGGAGCACATCAACTGTCATGCGATCAATGGATTATTATTATTGTGAAAAACAACACGTATTGGAGATTAAATTCTCCTTCTTCAAGGACCACATCAACTCTCATGCGATCAATGGATTATTTTTATTGCAAAAAACAGCGCGTTTCGGATACGTCATTCTCCTTCTTCAGGTTTACATGATGTAAACCTGAAGAAGGAGAATTAAATCTCCGATGCGCGTTGTTTTTCGCAATAAAAAGAATCCATTGATCGCATGACAGTTGACATGATCCTTTTGCACCTGGCGGTCCACCATTCCCAACTCTACACATCTACTTGGAAGACTGGGCACCTGTCCTTGAAGCTCGTGTGACTGCGGCTGCATCCCATACAACTTTTGTGATCCTGATATGCATACATTAGAGCTGTGCCTAATCGAGCACAACCTATGCAGAAGAGCGTCCAATTTATGGGGGTCTGACGATGCATGGTCCTGACGTACTCACCCTATGGTGCACTGCTCATTTCTGTTCTAACCCTAACAGACACTTCCTGCCATTTGGAACTTCCTCCTTGATCGACAGGACCAGGCATCTCACCTAGCCATGTAAATTCACATATGCTCTGAAGTCTACTCTATTGGCACATGCCCGGTGCATCTACCTCTGCTTTCCCAGCAATACAGATTACTGCTGAGCATGCGCAAATGATATGATGCTCCATCCGAACAGAGCTGATCGTGATGCTCTTCAACACTTACATTATGGTTAATATTTTCCAAAACTGTAATCAATTTTCACTCACCTTCCAGCATTCCCAAAAATAATTTCTTTTTAAAACAGTTTTATAATTTATTTCTGTTTTTTATGTCAATTTTTTTTTTCATTTCGTAGGTGTAAAATATTTGTATTAAAAACTTTGCTTATGCTAATTACTAAACATGTTGCAAAACAGCTACAAAGCTCTAAGCATACAAAGGATGCGGGCACAGATTGGTGGGAGTGAAAGGGGGAAAAGCAAAGCACAAAACTACAAACAAAGCCCAATTCAAGGTATTGCTTTGCAGATGTAAAATTAATCTCAATCACAGCAGTGCACTGACAAGCATAATCAGGAGACAAATCAAGCACACATTAAATTTTACTTGTTTTGCATTTGTTCTCAAATGAAAGGCTTGACAAGCAACCTCTGCACCGAATATACACACAGTAGATTAAATCAATAAATAAACTTGAAAACATGCCTTTTAGGTCGAAAAGTAAAAAAGCAAAATTTCAACTGCTTGCAGCAACCTAATTTTTCATAATGGAGTCGAGCTTGTTCTGTTTGTTCACTTAATTCTGGAAAAGATTGAGAGACGTACAATCAAAAATAGGAATAAAGTCATGAAAAACTCAAAATCCAAAATATTCTATTACATTGTTAGCATTTGAAAAATAAAGAATAAAAATGACACATAAAAATAAAAAAGAAAAGGAAAACAAATACAGTAAAATAAAATAAAAAATTATTTTTCTTTTTAGCAGATTTATTAATTCTAATGTTATTAATAAGTAATATGTATTTGAAAATGTTTCCAACAGTTTTATTTTATTAATTTCAGAACACAAAGAATAAAGTAAGTAAAAACTGAAAACAAAATCAAAGTAGTATGCTTTATATCTAAACTTCACAATTAATTTTGATGCAAAAAAGAGGAAAAATAAATATCACAAACATTTAAAATAGCAAAGACACGTGCAAAAATGTTGATAATGATTTCTCCCTTTTTTCAATATGAATTTAAATACATGCTAAAACTAACTGCAGTCCATATGTTGACAGGATGTAGTGCGTTGCTTTTCATAAACCTGTTATATAAATTAGATTATTCTACCAAGCTCAGCATAATTCAATGTTGTTAATTTAATTGTCATTTTATTTATCAAGTTAGAAAACATTTCAAGAAAAACTAAGCAAAATAGCATAATGTTTGTGGAATAAAGGGGAAAAATAATACAAAATATGGATTAGAAAAGAAAAATAGATATATAGTTTCATAGTTACATAGTTTATAAGCCGAAAAAAGAAATCTGTCCATCCAGTTTGGCCTGTTATCCTGCAAGTTGATCTAGAAATTATTATGTGAGATTAATAAATAGGAGATAGATAGATAGATAGATAGATAGATAGAGAATAAATAGAATGTAGGTATATAGATCAGGTAGATAGTTAGATAGATAGATAGATAGATAGATAGATAGATTCATAGATAATTTATAAATAGGATGTAGGTAGATAGATTCGCTAGATCAGGGATCAGCAACCTCTGACACTCCAGATGTTCTGAAACTACAACTCCCAGAATCATCCTTTCACTTCTGTGGGAGTTCCTTCTTCCACCCAAGTAAGTTTTCATGCTGGGAGTTGGTGATCCCCGAGCTAGATAGATATATCTATATAGGTAGAAAAAAAAAATCGAAAATAGATTAATACTAGTGTTGATCGAGCACCGTAGTGCTCGGGTGCTCAGGCCGAAAACATCAGGATGTTCGGGTGCTGAACCAAGCACCAGAGTATAATGGAAGTCAATGGGAGAACCCGAGTATTAAACCAGGTGCCCCATGCTCTAAAGAGGGGAGGGTGCCTGGTTCATAGGAAAATGTCAGAAATTGATGGAAACACTACCGAGCTGTTCGGGAACAGCTTGGGGAGGATGTCTGGATGCATCTTGGACTCCCAGGTCACTGCTGGGAACGATGTTGTCCAAGTAGTACGCCACTTTTACAGACTGACAATAAAACGCAACCAAACCTAAGATAAAATCGATTTTAGAGGAAAAATGTATAGAAAATATATTTTCCTGTATATTTAATTGTATATAAAGTGCAATTGCTACCAAAAATTACATGGAAGAGGCACTCCGATACAACCTGTATATCACATAAAGGAGGGCCTCATTCATATTGTGGTACAATTGTTCAGGTAGTGGGACTCCTACACTTATAAAGCCTATGCACTAAGTGAAAGGGCTGCCAAAAATTAGAAGGAACTGGCACTCCAATACACCTCATACATAGCCTTGAAAAATTATGATTGATGGCCTGCTGGTGACCCTCAAAAACATTTGGAGCAAGAGCCTGCTGATCTGACCATCTAAAACATTATGGGCGAGGGCATGCTGCCGCTTTGGTGACTTTAGATAACCTGGGGATGATCGCACGTCCCCGTGATGGCGACGATCCATTCGGATGTATGCCCTATCTACTTCCGATGTTATTTTCAGCCCAAACCATGTAGACCATGGGTAACGGGGGTTCGATTCCAGAGAGGGAGCCTGAGAAACAGCTACGGCTACCACATCCAAGCAAGGAAGCATGCGTGCAAATTAACACTATTAGGTATAATTAGGTGAGAGCCTGCAGGTGAGCTGACCCTGTAAAAGATTTTAGGTGCAGGCCTGCAGGTGAGCTGACCCTGTAAAATATTTTAGGTGCTGGCCTGCAGGTGAGCTGACCCTGTAAAAGATTTTATGTGCGGGCCTGCTGGTGAGCTGACCCTCTGAAAAAAATTATATGCGAGGGCCTGAAGGTGAGCTGACCCTGTAAAAGATTGTAGGTGAGGGCCTGCTGGTGAGCTGACCATCTAAAAAATTATATGCGAGGGACTGCAGCTGAGCTGACCCTCTAAAAAATTATATGCGAGGGCCTGCAGCTGAGCGGACCTTCTAAAAAATTATATGCGAGGACCTATATGTGAGCTGACCCTATAAAAAATTATATGCGAAGGGCATATATGCGAGGGCATTATATGCAACAAATAAGCATGTTGATATGATGATAGAGGAGGAGGAGGATGAGAAAAGGAAGATTCAATCATATACCCTTGTTTGTGGTAGAAGGGGTGCATGGGAATACAGTGTATTCAGTACATTATAAACAACACATTTACAGTGCCTTTATGGTTAGCCGCTTTCCTCTGGTGGAGTCGAGAAGTCAGGGTCAATCCAGGCCTTGTTCATTTTTATAAGAGTCAACCTGTCAGCATTTTCAGTTGACAGGCGGATATATGCTTATCTGTTATAATGCCACCAGCAGCACTAAATACCCGCTCAGACAAAACGCTGGCGGCAGGGCAGGCCAGCACCTCCAAGGCGTAGAGAGCCAGTTCGTGCCTCGTGTCCAGCTTGGACACCCATTAATTGTAAGGCACAGAGGGATCATTGAGGACGCTGACACGGTCTGCTATGTACTCCTTCACCATCTTCCAAAATTTTTCCCTCCTTGTGACAGTAGGTCGCGCTTCAGGGTGAGGGTGCTGGCGGGGTGTAATGAAGCTGTCCCAGGCTTTGAAGAGTGTTGCCCTGCCTCTGTTGGAACTGCTGTGTGTTCCCCTTGTCTCTCCTCCTCGGTTGCCCAAGGAACTACGGACTCTGCCACCAGCGTTGTCAGATAAAAAAATTTGGAGCAATTTTTCAACAAGGATCTTCCGGTATTGCACCGTTTTGCTTGTCCTCTCCACCATAGGAATGAAAGATTAGAAGTTCTCTTTGTAGCGGGGGTCGAGAAGGCTAAACAACAAGTAATCCGTGTTGTCGAAAATGCGTACAACGCGCGGGTTGACCAAGGGCAGTCTAAAATGAAGTCAGCCATGTGTGCCAGAGTACCAACAGGCAAGACTTTGCTGTCGTCATTAGAAGGATCACTCTCAATCCCCTCATCCTCTTCTTCCTCTTCTGCCCACCTACGCTGAACAGATGGAATTGAACTTCCATGGGTCCTACCCTCTGTAGCGGAGGCAACCGTCTCCTGCTCCTCCTCTTTATCTTCCTATTCGCGCTAAGACGACGAACTGAGGGTGGTCTGGCTATCACCCTGTGTAATGTCTTCCCCCATTTCCACCTCTTCCACATGCAAAGTGTCTTCCTTAATTGTGAGCAGCGAGCGTTTGAGTACACACAGAAGTGGGATGGTTATGCTGATATTAGCGTTATCTCCCCTCACTATCTGTGTTGATTCCTCAAAGTTTCTTAAAATCTCACAGAGGTCAGACATTCATGCCCACTCCTTGCTTGTGAATAGCGGAAGCTGATTAAAAAGGCGACGACCTGGTTGCAGCTAGTATTCCACTACTGCCCTGTGCGGCTCACAAAGCCTGGCCAACATGTGGAACGTTGAGTTCCAGTGCGTGCTCACGTCGCACAACAGCCGATGAACTGGCAATTTCAAGCGCTCCTGCAGCGTTGACAGATCAGCTGAAGCTGTTGGTGACTTGCGGAAATGGGCACACATGCGGTGCACCTTCACCAGTAGCTCAGGCAAATTGGGGAAGGTTTTGAGAAGTGACCTCCAAAGCCGCCACCAAGTTACGGCCATTATCAGTCACAAGCATGCCTGGTTCTAGGTTGAGTGGCGAGAGTGGCTGGAGACTGCATAAGAGGGACGGCTGCCGACATCAGGTTGCGGAAGGCCTCAGTGTCCACAACCTAAATAGCAACATTTTCAGGGCCAGTAATTTGGAAAGATGCGCATTTAGTGCTATGGCCTGTGGGTGGGTGGCTAGGTATTTGCGCTTGCGTTCAAATGCCTGGGGTAAGGACATTTGTACGCTGCGCTGGGACACGGAATTGGATATGGTTGCTGATGGTGCTTGCGAAGGTCCAGGTGCAGGGCGGGAGGTATCCGGGCCTGCGCCTTCGACAGGCGATTGGCCAGCACGTATCACAGGGAAAGAGGAGGCAGTGGTGTGACCCACAGACAAAGTGGACCCAGGTGTTCGTCCCACTTATTACGGTGCTTAGATGCCATGTGGCGGATCATGATGGTGGTGAGGTTGCTAGTTTTCACACCCCTGCTCATTTTCGTATGGCACAGGTTGCAAACTACTATTCTTTTGTTGTCCGCACTTTCCTCAAAAAAGAGCCATACTGCGGAACATCTATCTCTTGGCAAGGGAGATTTCTGCAAGGGGTTGCTCTGTGGAACAGTTTCAGGCCTGTGTGGTGTGGCCCGCCTGCTCCCTTTTGCCACCCCAGTGTCTCTTCCAGCCTGTCACGGTGCTGCAGATCCCCCCCCCTCTGTACTTCTGTCCTAGCTCAGCCTTCCACCTTCCTAGGTTGGGTTAGTGACCTAATCGTCCGCTACCTCCTCTTCCACCTCCTCACTCTGATCATCATCCTGATTTGTTGACCTAACCACAACCTCAGTGATTGACAACTGTGTCTCATCCACAAAGTTTGCTGCTAAACTACTTTTAGATCTTTGTTTCAGTTGTTTCTGTGATGTAGTCAAATATAATTTGTTGACCTAACCACAACCTCAGTGATTGACAACTGTGTCTCATCCACAAAGTTTGCTGCTAAACTACTTTTAGATCTTTGTTTCAGTTGTTTCTGTGATGTAGTCAAATATAATTACAATCACTTCTTAAGTTTTAAAGGCTTTTATCGACAATTACATGACATTTATGCAAAGAGTCAGTATTTGCAGTGTTGGCCCTTCTTTTTCAGGACCTCTGCAATTCGACTGGGCATGCTCTCAATCAACTTCTGGGCCAATTTCTGACTAATAGCAACCCTTTCTTTCATAATCACTTCTTGGAGTTTGTCAGAATTAGTGGGTTTTTGTTTGTCCACCCGCCTCTTGAGGATTGACCACAAGTTCTCAATGGGATTAAGATCTGGGGAGTTTCCAGGCCATGGACCCAAAATGTCAACGTTTTGGTCCCTGAGCCACTTAGTTATCACTTTTGCCTTATGGCACGGTGCTCCATCGTGCTGGAAATTGCATTGTTCTTCACCAAACTGTTGTTGAATTGTTGGAAGAAGTTGCTGTTGGAGGGTGTTTTGGTACCATTCTTTATTCATGGCTGTGTTTTTGGGCAAAATTGTGAGTGAGTCCACTCCCTTGGATGAGAAGCAACCCCACACATGAATGGTCTCAGGATGCTTTACTGTTGGCATGACACAGGACTGACGGTAGCGCTCACCTTTTCTTCTCCGGACAAGCCTTTTTCCAGATGCCCCAAACAATCGGAAAGAGGCTTCATCGGAGAATATGACTTTGCCCCAGTCCTCAGCAGTCCATTCACCATACTTTCTGCAGAAGATCAATCTGTCCCTGATGTTTTTTTTTGGAGAGAAGTGGCTTCTTTGCTGCCCTTCTTGACACCAGGCCATCTTCCAAAAGTCTTCGCCTCACTGTGCGTGCAGATGTGCTCACACCTGCCTGCTGCCATTCCGGAGCAAGCTCTGCACTGGTGGCACTCCGATCCCGCAGCTGAATCCTCTTTAGGAGACGATCCTGGCGCTTGCTGGACTTTCTTGGACGCCCTGAAGCCTTCTTAACAAGAATTGAACCTCTTTCCTTGAAGTTCTTGATGATCCTATAAATTGTTGATTTAGGTGCAATCTTAGTAGCCACAATATCCTTGCCTGTGAAGCCATTTTTATGCAACGCAATGATGGCTGCACAAATTTCTTTGCAGGTCACCATGGTTAACAATGGAAGAACAATGATTTCAAGCATCACCCTCCTTTTAACATGTCAAGTCTGCCATTTTAACCCAATCAGCCTGACATAATGATCTCCAGCCTTGTGCTCGTCAACATTCTCACCTGAGTTAACAAGACGATTACTGAAATTATCTCAGCAGGTCCTTTAATGACAGCAATGAAATGCAGTGGAAAGTTTTTTTTGGCATTAAGTAAATTTTCATGGCAGAGAAGGACTATGCAATTCATCTGATCACTCTTCATAACATTCTGGAGTATATGCAAATTGCTATTATAAAAACTTAAGCAGCAAATTTTCCAATTTCCAATATTTATGTAATTCTCAAAACTTTTGGCCACGACTGTACAGTAGCATAGGATTTGGAAGTGTATGTACAAAAAAATTTACAAAGGTATTTGTGATGAGGAAATGTTATAGAAGACAGGTACCACAGGTAATGTCACAGTTCGCAGTATCTACGGAAAAAGTATACTGGATGTCACTGATATTTTAGGGATGCGCATACTTTAAACAGGAGATGTGGCGCAGATAATTTTACTGTCTGCAGGGGACACCGTCTACAGTAAAAGTGTACTGGATATCACTGATATTTTAGGGATGCGCAAACTTTAAACAGGAGATGAGGCGCAAATAATTTTACTGTCCTCAGGGGACACTGTCTACGGAAAAACTGCACTGGATGTCACAAATATTTTAGGGATGCGCACACTTTAAACAGGAGCTGTGGCGCGGATAATTAACTGTCCGCAGGGTACACCGTCTACGGAAAAACTGCACTGGATGTCACTAATATTTAGCACTTTAAACAGGAGATGTGGCGCGAATAATTTTATTGTCCTCAGGGGACACCGTCTATAAACAGGAGATGTGATGCGGATAATTTAAGTGTCCGCAGGGGACACCATCTACAGAAAAAGTGCACTAGATGTCACTGATATTTTAGGGATGCGCACACTTTAAACAGGAGATGAGGCGCAAATAATCTTACTGTCCTCAGGGGACACCGTCTACGGAAAAAACTGCACTGGATTTCACTGATATTTTAGGGATGCGCACACTATAAACAGGAGATGTGGCGCGGATAATATAACTGTCCGCAGGGGACACCGTCAACAGAAAAAGTGCATTTGATTTTACTGATATTTTTGTGATGCACACACTATAAACAGGAAATGTGGCGCGGATAATTTAAGTGTCCGCAGGGGACACCATCTATGGAAAAAGTGCACTGGTTATCACTGATATTTTAGGGATGAGCACACTTTAAACAGGAGATGAAGCACAAATAATTTTACTGTCCTCAGGGGACACCATCTACCGAAAAACTGCACTGGATATCACTGATATTTTAAGGATGCGCACACTTTAAACAGGATATGTGGCGCGGATAATATAACTGTCCGCAGGGGACACCGTCTACAGAAAAAGTGCACTGGATGTCACTGATAAATTAGGGATGCGCACACTTTAAACTGGAGATGTGATGCGGATAATTTAAGTGTCCGCAGGGGATGCAATCTACAGAAAAAGTGCACTGGATATCACTGATACTTTAGGGATGCGCACACTTTAAACAGGAGATGTGGCGCGGATAATTAACTGTCCGCAGGGCACAATGTCTACGGAAAAAGTGCACTGGATGTCACTGATATTTTAGGGATGCGCACACTTTAAACAGGTGATGTGGCTCGGATAATTGACTGTCCGCAGGGGACACGGTCTACGGAAAAACTGCACTGGAGGTCACTGATATTTTTGGGATGCGCACACTTTAAACAGGAAATGTGGCGCAGATAATTTAAGTGTCCGCAGGGGACACCGTCTATGGAAATAGTGCACTGGATGTCACTGATATTTTAGGGATGAGCACACTATAAACAGGAGATGTGGCGTGGAAAATTTAGGCCGAAAAAATACATTTGTCCATCAAGTTCGGCCTGATATTCTATAAGTTGATCCAGAGGAAGGCAAAAAAAAACCTGAGGTAGAAGCCAATTTTCCCCACTTTAGGGGAATAAAAAATTCCTTCCCGACTACAATCAGGCAATCAGAATAACTCCCTGGATCAACGACCACTTTCAACGTGGCGCAGATTTTTTAACTGTCTGCAGGGGACACCGTCTACAGAAAAAGTGCACTGGATGTCACTGATATTTTAGGGATGCGCAAACTTTAAACAGTAGATGTGGCGCAGATAATTTAACTGTCCGCAGCGGACACCGTCTACGGAAAAAGTGTACTGGATGTCACAGATATTTTAGGGATGCGCACACTTTAAACAGGAGATGTGGCGCGGATAATTAACTGTCCGCAGGGTACGCCGTCTACGGAAAAAGTGCACTGGATGTCACAAATATTTTAGGGATCCGCACACTTTAAACAGGAGATGAGGCGCAAATAATTGTATTGTCCTCAGGGGACACCGGTTATGAAAAAACTGCACTGGATGTCACTGATATTTTAGGGATGAGCACACTATAAACAGGAGATGTGGTGCGGAAAATTTAAGTGTCCGCAGGGGACACAATCTACAGAAAAAGATCACTGGATAGTACTGATATTTTAGGGATGTGCACACCTTAAACAGGAAAAGTGGCGTGGATAATTTAACTGTCCGCAGGGGACACCGTCTACGGAAAAAGTGCACTGAATGTCACTGATATTTTAGGGATTCGCACACTTTAAACAGGAGATGTGGCGCAGATAATTAACTGTAGGCAGGGCACACCATCTATGGAAAAACTGCACTGTATGTCACTGATATTTTAGGGATGTGCACACTTTAAACAGTAGATGTTTCGCAGATAATTAACTGTCCGCAGGGGACACCGTCTACGAAAAAACTACACTAGATGTCACTGATATTTTAGGGATGCGCACACTTTAAACAGAAGATGAGGCGCGGATAATTAACTGTCCGCAGGGGACACCATCTACAGAAAAAGTGCACTGAATATCACTGATATTTTTGGGATGTGCACATTTTAAAATGGACATGTGGCACAGATAATTTAACTGTTCGCAGGGTACACCGTGTATGGAAAAAACGCACTGGATGTCACTGATATTTTAGGGATGCGCACACTTTAAACTGGAGGTGTGGCGCGGATAATTTTACTGTCCGCAGGGGACATTGTCTACGGAAAAAGTGTACTGGATGTCACTGATATTTTAGGGATGCGCACACTTTAAACAGGAGATGTGGCGCAGATAATTTAACTGTCCACAGGGGACAACGTCTACACAAAAAATAATCTGGATGTCGCTGATATTTTAGGGATGTGCACACTTTTAACAGGAGATGTGGCGCGGATAATTTAACTGTCTGCAGCAGAAATTGTCTACGGAAAAAGTGCACTGGATGTCACTGATATTTTTGGGATGTGCACACTTCAAACAGGAGATGTGGCGCGGAAAATTTAACTGTCCGCAGAGGACACCGTCTACAGAAAAATTGCACTGAATGTCACTGATATTTTAGGGATGCGCACACTTTAAACAGGAGATGTGGCGCGGATAATTTAACTGTTTTCAGGGGACAACGTCTACACAAAAAATAATCTGGATGTCGCTGATATTTTAGGGATGTGCACACTTTTAACAGGAGATGTGGCGCGGATAATTTAACTGTCTGCAGCAGAAATCGTCTACGGAAAAAGTGCACTGGATGTCACTGATATTTTTGGAATGTGCACACTTCAAACAGGAGATGTGGCGCGGAAAATTTAACTGTCCGCAGAGGACACCGTCTACAGAAAAAGTGCACTGGACGTCAATGATATTTTAGGGATGCGCACACTTTAACTCCTTAAGGACACAGCCTTATTTCACCTTAAGGACCAGGCCATTTTTTGCAAATCTGACCAGTGTCACTTTTAGTGATGATAACTTTAAAACGTTTTGACTTATCCAGGCCATTCTGAGATAGTTTTTTCGTCACATATTGTACTTCATGACACTGGTAAAATGGAGTAAAAAAAAATATATATTTATTTATAAAAAAATACCAAATTTGCCCAAAATTTGGAAAAATTTGCAAATTTCCAAGTTTAAAATTCTCTACTTCTATAATACATAGTAATACCTGCAAAAATAGTTATTACTTTACATTCCCCATATGTCTACTTCATGTTAGGATCATTTTGGGAATGACATTTATTTTTGGGGGACGTTACAAGGCTTAGAAGTTTAGAAGTAAATCTTGATATTTCTCAGAAATTTTCAAAAATAAACTTTTTAAGGACCAGTTCAGGTCTGAAGTCATTTTGTGAGGCTTACATAGTAGAAACCACCCAAAAATGACCCCATTCTCGAAATTTAACCCCTCAAGGTATTCAAAACTGATTTTACAAACGTTGTTAACCCTTTAGGTGTTCCACAAGAATTAATGGAAAATAGAGATACAATTTCACTTTTTTGGCAGATTTTCCATTTTAATATTTTTTTTCCAGTTACAAAGCAAGGGTTAACAGCCAAACAAAACTTAATATTTATGGCCCTCATTCTGTAGTTTACAGAAACAACCCCATATGTGGTCGTAAACTGCTGTACGGGCGCATGGCAGGGCACAGAAGGAAAGGAATGCCATATGGTTTTTGGAAGGCAGATTTTGCTGGACTGTTTTTTTGACACCATTTGAAGCCCCCCTGATGCACCCCTAGAGTAGAAACTCCAAAAAAGTGACCCCATTTTAGAAACTACGGGATAGGGTGGAAGTTTTGTTGGTACTAGTTTAGGGTACATATGATTTTTGGTTGCTCTATATTACACTTTTTGTGAGGCAAGGTAACAAGAAATAGCTGTTTTGGCACCGTTTTTTTTTTGTTATTTACAACATTCATCTGACAGGTTAGATCATGTGGTATTTTTATAGGGCAGGTTGTCATGGACGCGGCGATACCTAATATGTATACAATTTTTTTTATTTATGTAAGTTTTACAAAATGATTTCATTTTTGAAACAAAAAAAAAATAATGTTTTAGTGTCTCCATAGTCTGAGAGCCATAGTTTTTTCAGTTTTTGGGCGATTATCTTAGGTAGGGTCTCATTTTTTGCGGGATGAGATGACGGTTTGATTGGCACTATTTTGGGGCGCATATGACTTTTTTATCGCTTGCTATTACACTTTTTGTAATGTAAGATGACAAAAAATAGCTTTTTTCACACCGTTTTTATTTTTATTTTTTTACGGTGTTCATCTGAGGGGTTAGGTCATGTGATATCTTTATAGAGTAACTTATTATGGACGTGGCGATACCTAATATGTATACTTTTTTTTATTTATGTAAGTTTTATGCCTCATGCACACACCGTTGTGTGCATCCGTGTCCGTTGTTCCGTTTTCCGTGATCTTCTGCTGACCCATTGACTTTCAATGGGTCTGTTGAAAACTCGGAAAATGCACCGTTGTACATCCACGTCCATGATCCGTGTTTCCTGTCCGTCAAAAAAATAATGACCTGTCCTATTTTTTTGACGGATGCACACAAGATTGTCATTCGCGTAAGTCATCCGTGTCCGTAGGCTACTTTCACATAGATGGATCCGCTGATCCGTCTGCATAAAAGCTTTTTAGATCTGAGTTTTCACTTCGTGAATACTCAGATCCAACAGTATATTCTAACACAGAGGCGTTCCCATGGTGATGGGGACTCTTCAAGTTAGAATATACTACGAACTGTGTACATGACTGCCCCCTGCTGCCTGGCAGCACCCGATCTCTTCCAGGGGGCTGTGATCCGCACAATTAACCCCTCAGGTGCCGCGCCTGAGCGGTTAATTGTGCGTATCATAGCCCCCTGGAAGAGATCAGGTGCTGCCAGGCAGGAGGGGGCAGACCCCTCCCTTTTTAAAACTGGGGAGAGAGGGGGTCTGCCCCCTCCTGCCTGGCAGCACCTGATCTCTTACAGAGGGCTATGATACGCACAATTAACCCCTTCACGTGCGGCAGCAGGGGGTAGTTTTTACACAGTTCTCAGTATATTCTAACTTGAAGCGCCCCCATCACTATGGGAACGCCTCTGTTAGAATATACTGTTGGATCTGAGTTTCACGATCAAGTCAAATCCATAGTGTGTCAACGTCAAACGGATCCGTCCCCATTGACTTGCATTGTAAGTCAGGACGGATCCGTTTGGCTCCGCACGGCCAGGCGGACAACAAAATAACCTTTTCCTTCATGTCCGTGGATCCTCCAAAAATCAAGGAAGACCCACGGAAGAAAAGACGGTCACGGATCACGGAACAAACGGACCGCAAAAAAAACCGGTCGTGTGCATGAGGCCTTACACAATGATTTCATTTTTGAAACAAAAAAAATCATGTTTTATTGTTTCCATAGTCTGAGATCCATAGTTTTTTCAGTTTTTGGGCGATTATCTTGGGTAGGGTACGATTTTTGCGGGATGAGATAACGGTTTGATTGGCACTATTTTGGGGTGCATATGACTTTTTGATCACTTTCTATTACACTTTTTGTGATGTAAGGTGACAAAAAATTGTTTATTTATCACAGTTTTTACTTTTTTACGGTGTTCACCTGAGGGGTTAGGTCATGTGATAATTTTATAGAGCCGGTCGATACGGACGCGGCGATACCTAATATGTATACTTTTTTTTTATTATGTAAGTTTTACACAATAATATCATTTTTGAAACAAAAATAAAATCATGTTTTAGTGTCTCCATATTCTGAGAGCCATAGTTTTTTCAGTTTTTGGGCCATTATCTTGGGTAGGGTATGATTTTTGCGGGATAAGATGATGGTTTGATTGGCACTATTTTGAGGTGCATATGACTTTTTGATCGCTTGCTATTACACTTTTTGTGATGTAAGGTGTAAGGTGCGATTATCTGAGGTAGGGTCTCATTTTTTGCGGGATGAGATGACGGTTAGATTGGTACTATTTTGGTGGGCGTACGCCTATTTGATCGCTTGCTGTTGTACTTTTTGTTATGTAAGGTGACAAAAAATGGTTTATTTAGCACAGTTTTTATTTTTTAAGGTGTTCATCTGAGTGGTTAGGTCATGTGATATTTTTATAGAGCCGGTCGATACGGACGCGGCGATACCTAATATGTATACTTTTTTTTTATTTATGTAAGTTTTACACAATAATATCATTTTTGAAACAAAAAAAAAATCATGTTTTAGTGTCTCCATAGTCTGAGAGCCATAATTTTTTCAGTTTTTGGGCGATTATCTTAGGTAGGGTCTCATTTTTTGTGGGATGAGATGACAGTTAGATTGGTACTATTTTGGTGGGCGTACGCCTTTTTGATCGCTTGCTGTTGCACTTTTTGTGATGTAAGGTGAGAAAAAATGGTTTATTTAGCACAGTTTTTATTTTTTATTTTTTACGGTGTTCATCTGAGGGGTTAGGTCATGTGATATTTTTATAGAGCCGGTCGATACAGACGCGGCGATACCTAATATGTTTATTTTTTTTTTCCCTATTTTTTTAACTTTATTTGGGGAAAATGAAGTTTTTGTTTATTTTTACTTGAAACTTTAAACTTTTTGGGGGAAAACTTTATTTTTTCAACTTTTTTTTTCACTTTATTTTTTGTCCCACTTTGGGACTTCAACTTTTGGGAGTCTGATCCTTTACAATGCATTCCAATACTTCTGTATTGGAATGCATTGGCTGTATGAGTAATACAGTGAGTATTACTCATACAGCTTCCGGCCTATGAGATCCAGGGGGCTGGATCTCACAGGCTCTCCATCGGAAGGCATCGCGCTCCCTTCCATGCCATCTGGTCCCCCCTACAGCTGCATGGGGACCCGATGGCACCGCCGCCTGCCGCCACCGCAATAGGTAAAGGTCGTAAACCGCAGGTCTGAATTGACCTGCGGTTTGCGGCAGGGATGGACTGGGACAATAAAGTGGCCCTGGACTTCAGCCAGACCGGCCCACTGACCGGCCCACTGGGGGCGGAGCAAATAAAGGGGCGGGGCTCACATACATCCATTCAGCGGAGCAAATAGAGGGGCGGGGCTCACATCCATCCATTCTGCTAAACGGGGGGCGGAGCAGCAGTAGGGGCGGGGCTCATATCCATTTATTCAGGCGAGCCGGGGGCGGAGCACCAGGAGGGGAGGGGCTCACATTCATTCAGCTGCGCTGGAGGGCGAAGCAGGAGGCGGGGCTCACATCCATCTATTCAGCTGAGCCGGGGGCGGGGCTAACATCTCTCTTCAGTCTATCAGGGCCTCGCTGATAACCGCCCCGCCCCCGTCTGGTAGTGATGCCGCCGCTGCTGCGCTGGAGGGCGAAGCAGGAGGCGGGGCTCACATCCATCTATTCAGCTGAGCCGGGGGCGGGGCTAACATCTCTCTTCAGTCTATCAGGGCCTCGCTGATAACCGCCCCGCCCCCGTCTGGTAGTGATGCCGCCGCTGAGTGTACTGTGCGTGCAGGGGGGTCGTGCGGCCAGGGCCCCCTGATGGCGGCCCTGGCCGGCCCATAATTCGATCGGCCCACCGGGATTCTCCCGGTACTCCCGATGGCCAGTCCATCGCTGGTTTGCGGCGATCGCCGACACGGGGGGGGGGGTCACGGGACCCTTCTGCGCATTTAGCCTAGGTGCCTGCTCAATGAATTGAGCAGGCACTGGCTTCCGATCACCGCCCGCCGCGCGGCGGTGATCAGAAATACATAGGGCGTACAGGTACGCCCTGTGTCCTTAAGTACCAGGACATCAGGGCGTACTGGTACGCCCCGTGTCCTGAAGAGGTTAAACAGGAGATGTGGCGCAGATAATTTAACTGTCAGCAGGGGTCACCGTCTATGGAAAAAGTGCACTGGATGTCACTGATATTTTAGGGATGCGCACACTTTAAACAGGAGATGTGGCGCGGATAATTTTACTGTCCGCATGGGACACCATCTACGGAAAAACTGCACGGGATATCACTGATATTTTTCGGGATTGCCAAACTTTAAACAGGAGATGTGGCGCGGATAATTTTACTGTCCGCATGGGACACCATCTACGGAAAAACTGCACTGGATGTCACTGATATTTTAAGGATGCGCACACTTTAAACAGGAGATGTGGCGCGGATAATTTTACTGTCCGCAGGGGACACCATCCACGAAAAAAGGGCACTGGATGTCACAGATATTTCAGCAATGCGCACACTTTAAACAGGAGATGTGGCGCGGATGATTTAACTGTCCGCAGGGGACACATGTACAAAAAAAGTGCACTGGATGTCACTGATATTTTAGGGATGCGCACACTTTAAACAGGAGATGTGGCGCAGATAATTTAGGTGTCCGCAGGGGACACTATCTGCGGAAAAAGTGTACTGGATATCACTGATATTTTAGGGATGCGCACACTTTAAACAGGAGATGTGGCGCGGATAATTTTACTGTCCGCAGGGGACACCATCTACGGAAAAAGGGCACTGGATGTCACTGATATTTTAGGGATGTGCACACTTTAAATAATTGAACTGTCCGCAGTGACCTATTACACGGTATTTTGCGCAGGATGCACTAAAATTATATATTGCTGCTGTCCCACACAATAGTCCTTAAAAAGACTTTTGGGTCTGTGAAAAATTTTGTATAAAAATCTTCCTATTACACTCCCTGCACTGTTTGTCCCTTCCTATGCACAGCTCTCCCTAACACTGAGCAATTTAGCGCAAGTTGCTCTACAAACATATTTTACTGCTGTCACACACAATAGTCCTTACAAAGCCTTTTGGGTTTATGAAACGTTTTTGTTGAAAAATGTATTTCTATTACACTCCCTACACTTTCTGTCCCTTCCTATGCTCAGCTCTCCCTGACTTAGAATGAGACGAACACACATCATCGGGTGCTGTATAGCACTCGATGACGCGTTCTGGCCAGCCAATCATTGTAATGCCAGTATAGCCAAGATGGCTACTGGCATTACAGTGAGGGCAGTACTTATCTGCACATTTATTGGCTGCTTAGCAGCCGCAAAACAGCAGTGAGGAGACTCAAGCATTGCGCTCGAGCACATGCGGTACTTGGCTGAGTACCGCCAAGTGTCGAGCATAGCAATGCTCGAGCCGAACTGGTATTTGGCCGAGCATGCTCGCTCAACACTAATTAATACCTATATGAATAGATAGTTTTGGATGGGTAGATAGATAATTAGATATATAATAGGCTCCCTATTGTTGACAGACTGTACCAGGAGATGTGAGGACAGTGATGGATCTGTAATGATTCCATAGTGCAGCCATTAGCCTCTTATTAATCACAACATAATTACATTATAGATTTAAGTCCTTCTGATGCATTGTGCAGAGGATAGAAATTATATTATATTATACATAAAATGCTGAATTTATTTGCTACAACAGAATTCTCGGATGAACTTTTTGAATAATTTGCATGACATTTTCCTTTTTATGGGTGTGGATTCCTTAGTATTTCATGGTTTACCCCTTTGTGATGCTTGGATCCTTAAAGGGGTTCTCCTGGGATTAAGAAAATAAAATTACTGAAAATACATAAATAATACATTATTATGAATATATTTCCAAATACCTTTCATTAGTTATAGTAGCTCGTTTTGTCTGTGGAGCAATCATTAGGAGAAACAAAAGGACTGCCGTCCTATTTGTACACACAGAACCTGTCCTAATCACACATGAGGACAAGTTACTTTACAACTCTGAGGTAAAGAGCTGCCACATCCTCCTCTCTACTCTGCTTGTCAGGGATTATGATCCTGAATACAGATGATAAGATCTTCAGCTGAATCCATGTAGGAATGGAGTTCATGAGGAGACATGAAGTACAGAGAGGAGGGTGGGGGGAATGAGCAGCAGCACTTGTCCCCATTACCACAGTCTGTTTTGTTCGTCGTTTCTGCTGCTACTCTCTCCCTATCACAGCTCAGAGGGAATGTATTTTCTGCTGCAGCTATATTCTTGTCACAGCTCAGAGGGTACTTTCTTTCTGCTGCAGCTCTTTCCCTATCATAGCTCAGGGGGGCATGTCCTTTCTATTGCAGTTCTTTTCCTGTAGCTTCTAACAGTAGATACAGCTGGAGGCATTTGAAGGATGGAACTGTACATTTGTGACCACCTCACTGATGTTATTGATGTGGATGAAGAAATAAGGAAAATAACTAACATCAAGTGACGCTATACAGATGCACGTTGGATTGGATCCAGTGGCTGTTTTGAAAAACGTTGGCTATTTTTCATTGCACAACCCCCTGTAAGGAATAGCATCTAGTAGATGCTTTCATTTATTCACCACAATGAGAGATATGTGTAGGCTGAAAATTTTAGGTTCTCATCAGTGGGTGACCCATGACCCTGTGACCAACCCCCCCCCCCCCCCCCCCCAAAAAAAAGAGAAAACACTTTTTTCACGCCAACCCAGACTATACCCATCGCCTGTCTGATCACTTGAGACTATAATATCATATATCAGAATTATGGAACCAAAATAAGGAAACAATTTTAACTTTAGTATAAATTAGAAAAATTTCTAAATATAAATAAATAAATAAAAAAGATTAAAATGCACAAATAATAACATATGTTAAAAATGAAAAAAAAAAATCACTAAAGGCTAGAAAAACAACACAAATTTTGGTAGCCCAACAAATAAACTATTAGGATTATTAAACCTCTGCGGACGCAACATAATTCTGGTCGTTAAGAGTTTCTTTTCATTAATTATTATTATTTTTATATCAAATTAAGCAGAAATGTACAGAGATTCTCGTCATGCTGTTTGGTCACTGGGACTCAGAATCTCAATTTTGAATTAACTCATTAGAATGGTTTTGGAGAAAAACATCAGAAACACAGGGAGGACAGACAAACCCAAAGGAGATATTACCTTGCTTGGATTTGAACCCAGGGCCTCAATGCTGCGAGGCAAAAGGTCTAACCTTTAAGCCCATAGTCACATCAGTATATTTGCCTTGAATTTCTAAAATTATGGTAAAGCCACAGCAAAAACTGGGATATGATTGCAACGTGTGAAGAAGCCTTTATGAGCTTAACGAATTACAAGCCATAATTAAGTTACAAATGGTTGGACCTGTCAGTAATCCTGCCTGTTGATGGTTTCCAGGTAGTCACAACAGATTTAGCTAGTAACAATTTACTAAACAAAACTAGAAAAAGTTTGAATAGTTGTAACAATTTCTTATAATTATTTATTTTACTCCCTTATACAGCGTGGCCATATTCCACAGCGCTTTACAGACAATATCATCACTAATGTTAGAGTCCCTGGCTTTCGAATGGGTGGAGATCAGGTGGTAAGAAGAGGAACTTGACTTAAAGAACATTATATCCTCTAATGTTCGGAGCTATCATCATTATATATGTTAAAGAACTGTTCCTTTCCTGAACTTTCACGGTTCTGGAGAATTACTGGCTGCCGTTATCTATCCGAACATAGTTCCCGTCATGTATTCGAGGAGCACATTCTCGCCATTAACATTTAATTGATATTTTTTACGCCCGGTAACTTTCTGCCAAGGTTCAAGTATGTAGGTTATTGTGTTCTTTAATTCTTCGTTACCATTGAGAGGGAAGAAAAAAATTGCGTGTCACAGCCGGAGATTTAGTCTGTTGCCCCATTTTTTAATAAGATTATCAGTCATATGTAATATTTCTTTTGACAAGGAGCTAATTTGTAATAAACATTGACATGGAAATCCCACAGAGCGACTACTGTGATTTGAACTTCAGCGTGACAACATTGTGTGACTATTTCCAGACACAAATGATGTTTGTCCTTTCTCGATGTAAGGAATGAGACATTTGTAAATTCTAAAGAACAGTGCATGATTAAGACTATCATTTTTATTCATGAACGCTCCATATTTCTCCGTCTTTTATAACGGTTTCCTCCTTCACAGACAGTTATAATATAATGATTGTGTAATAAATATGGCCCACTTTCATATGTGCCATCCTCCTAATGAGTGATAATGAGGATGAAATAATATGCTGTCCAACCAGAAGTCTTGGAGGCCTTCAACAGCTTAAGGGATTGTCTACTTTGAGAACCTTCTTACTATTAGTAATGACCCTTACTTCTGCCTTTATGCTCTCGTTACCTCCATTACTTGGTAAATTCTCACTTTTCTTCAAGGAACCAGAAGCATAGGACAGTGCCCATTCAAATCAGTTGGTGCTTATGTATATTCCAAGGCCCTTCTAAGCCATAGGTGGACCCAGTCAGGATCTTTGTTTCTTTCTGTTCCTTCTTACTACAAGGAGCCCCATCCCAACTCATTACAAAGGGAACAGTTTGGTAAAGGTTTGCTTCTTTCAAGGAAATTAAAGGATAGAACAGTGCGCATTGGGTGCTCATGTAATGCTCAGAAACCAGAAGACCTTTCAACCAATAAGTGATTTTCACCATGGTGGATGCTGGAAGAACTATTTTTGCAAAATCTCACTTTCCTTCAAATCGATGCATAGCACATTGCTTATTATACGGTTTGTACAGCTAAGTGTAGCCATACACAGTAGATGAATGTTGGCTGAACCAACCAATTTTGGAAGAACTAGTTGACCATCCATTGACTAGTTGATATCTATGGTGCTTATTCAAGCATGAAAGGATGTTTTTTTCATGGTACGTGTCTGGAGGGATAGCTGTGGACTGAACTAACATTCAGCTCACAGCTCTTAAAATGCACCCGTTTAAGAAATCAAAGGTCCTTATTAGCATTAGTGACCTCCATAGGGCAGTTCAAATAAAAAAAAACTTGCATGTAGCTCATTTCAAAATTCCTGCTGCACCTCCACATCAACTATTGTAAGGGGAAGGTTTGGTTCCATCAAGGGGATGGAAAGTTAATATAGCATCCATTGGGTATTCCTCTAATTCACCAGAAGTCCTGAGCAATAGATGATCTTCACGGTTGGTCTAAATTCTGGCTAAATGATGGTTGTTAAAATAAGGATCCTTGCAGCTAGCTTACAGTATGTCATAAGTCCCTCTGTTTCTCTAAATCATCTCAGGTCCCCCCGAGCAATAGATGATCTCCACAATGGGTGTCAGCTCTGGCTAATAGAAGGTAATCTTAACCAAGACCAAGTTGATGGTTGTTAAAATAAGGATCCTTGCAGCTAGCTTACAGTATGTCAAAGTCCCTCTGTTTCTCTAAATCATCTCAGCTCTCCCCGAACAATAGATGATCTCCACAATGGGTGTCAGCTCTGGCTAATAGAAGGTAATCTTAACCAAGACCAAGTTGATGGTTGTTAAAATAAGGATCCTTGCAGCTAGTTTACAGTATGTCATAAGTCCCTCTGTTTCTCTAAATCATCTCAGCTCTCCCCGAACAATAGATGATCTCCACAATGGGTGTTAGCTCTGGCTAATAGAAGGAAGATCTTAACCAAGACCAAGTTTATTCTATTTGTTAAAGAGTTTCCACTGCAATGAACACTTGTACTTGTTATTGCTGGGAGAGCAACTTGGTGAAGGGCCACTTTCTTCAAGGAAGGCTAATTGCCCATTGCACATTCATGTGTTTTTAAGGCATCAAAAGTTCTCCTGAGCAATAGGTGATCTCTGCTCTTGAAAAAGCTGGTAATACTTATGACACATTATATTTGTGTTAGCCAAACCCCCCAGATTGTTCGGCAAATGTTCGGGAAAAACAAGGTTAGGAATGTTGATATCAGTAGTTTACCCAGCTAGGATTCTGTGCAAAGCTACGCTGGGAGGTTTGCCATGCCGTCCAGTCAAGCTCCAGCAGTCAGACTATCAATGAGGTTGGAAGCAGAACCAACCAGGTTGCAAAGCAGGGTTTTTAAGTCTGCTACTCAGCCATAGCAGCTGCTGGTGACTGCATACAGTATATGGTATTCTACTGTACCTCTGGTTTACACCTATGTGCTTTGTACCTTATCGTTAGACTTGTTTGTTTTATCCTCTGTGTTCTGGATTAACCTCTCATCTGCTGAATTGGCTTCTTCTGATTCTCCTGGTACTCTGGTCATGGCTAGTTTCTGGATTAACCCTTAGTCAGCTGTTTGGGGTCTCACTGACTGTCCAGGTTCTGATCCTGCTTTTCCATCACTCTTTGCACCCCAGTCATTCTGGTAGATTTGCTTCTGGCAAACTCACACCAGTTTTCTGATACCTTACAGGGCAGATGTAACCTGGGTCCCTATCAGCCAAGACCATCCGGGCTCTGGTGAAGTACGTAGAGGTAGCCTTATCTTCCTACCACCTGGAGTGGTTAAGGAAGACTGGTAGCAGTTTCTGAGTTTGCTGGTTGTGGTTCCAGATGGTTATCTTATTATTTCCTTACAGTTGGGTTTCGATATGGTCAATCTTTTTGTTCTTAGTGGAGATTAAATAATGCTAGAGATATCTGGCAGTGAAATATTCCCCTCTCCCCATTAAGAACATTTGTGAGCTGAACAAGCATGTATATGGAGGGAAGGAGGGAGGGAGGAACAGCTGCCGGATAAACAAACATTAGACTGACAGCTATTGAATGTGTATGGCCAGCTCACTGGAAAAAAAAAGTCTGGAAAGTGGATCACTTCACTTGCTGGGAAAATTACTTGGAAATGACTCAATTGTCCTAACTAAATTGAAATATAATGCAGAGCCCATCTAAATCAATTGGTGTATTGCTTAGGCATCAGTAGTCCTTCTGATCAATAGGTCTCCACAGTGAATAATTGTCCCAATCAGGACATTGGGTGCTTGCTGGTTAAGATATTCCACTGCAAGGGATCTCCTCACTTCATCACTTGCTATTGTGATAGGACTCTTGGTAAAGGCTTACTTTCCATCTACAAAACTGTAGCATTGTATCATGCTCACTGCAATCAATGGACAGTCTTAGAACTGGCTCCAGGTGTTACCATATCTCCTCCAATCTTGGCTTGACAATCCTAAAGCATGTCTATACAGTGGGCCCCTGGCATGTCCCCACATTTGCCTGATGCAGAACCTGTGCATTCCGGTAATACTAGAGCAGAACAGGTTGTCCTAAGCAATACAGTAGGTGATCTCAGCTCTGGGCAATAGATGGTGGTCCCAAGTAAGAACAATGCAAAGTTATATGGCAGCATAGTCTGCCAACTGGTGTTACACCAGTAATTCTTTTTTAGCTATTTCTTTTAAATAACCTTGAACACTAGATTTACTTATTTTTGAGATAGGAAACTGACTATCATAGTTTAATTTTATGATTTGGTGATAGGTCAATCATACAACATGCAATTCCACACATAATGCCTATGTGCATACAGCTCTGGCTCTCATTGCACATAGTACATCATATCTTTTCAGCCAAGCAACTTCTGGGACTAGAATATACATATTATTGCAACATCCAGGGGTTAATTAACTTTTTACTGGTTGAGTCAAAAATCATGAACCAACCCATTGCCAGATACAAAATGTTAGCTTGATCTCGTCACTACTATTATGTATTCTGGGTCACACTATGCCATGATTGGTGCCATCTGGTTTACAGTGCTTCCATTTTTTATGGTATTTGAGTGATTTTTGACTTTTGACTCAGTCTGTAGAAGCAGTATTTAGATTTCGTGATGAGGTTCCTCAAAGTAATGCAATAACGCAAATGTGAATTTGGTTTAGCTAGAGATGGTTTGCAAGGGATTGGAAGGTTATATGATTAGGCCATTCCATGAAGTTATCTCTCAAATCATTTGCTAAGTGCTATTCATAATGCTGATTAGATTAAAGTAGATCAAGAACAGTCACCTCATTCCGGATTATTTTCCTGCTGTGCCGAGCTTTTTTTCTGGAAAACAAAGCTTTGCCAGTATAGTCATGAGTCAGGTTCCTGATTTTTCAGCTGTTTGATTTGGCCAAGTAGATACCTCATTAGACCTGCATTATAGCAAGGACACAAACGCCCACCACTAGAGATAAGCGAATTTTTCAAAAAAATTCAATTCGGCCAGTTCGCAAATTTTCCGAAACTATTCGATTCGATCAGAATTTATTTGCAGCTATTTCCTGGCTGCAGACAGCCTTTATAGTTGTGTTGAACACTGTGCCTTGCAGTAACACGCATAGGGAGTCTGCTGTGGTAGTGAAACAATACTGTGAGTCAGTATGACACGCAGATGACAGGCGTCGCTCTTAGAATCACTGCACACTTCACTTATTTGGGCAGGTAATGGGCCAAAACTGACTAAATAACTCAAGTATGAACTCAGCCTTACAGGTCGATGTTAACGTCAAGAAGAAGGGCACTCCTTTTACACCCTCGTCAGCTGATTCCACGTAGATGTCTACAGAACCTGTTCTAGTAAACGCTTATACAAGTAAAGCCCCCGACAGAGTGGAGAGGGTGTCAGCAGTAAGTCTGTGTTGATGTCACTGATTATTTTTCCCTTCCTCTGATCCGTCAGAACAATAACCCCCAAAAAACGAATCCTGTCTTTTGAGCATCCGCCTTCACTCGGTCAGCATTTGGTCAGTAATCCATGAGTATTTCTAATGCCAGAAAAAAGGGGTGGGGATCCAAAACAGAGATGACATGTGAATTAAATATTTGCATGTCTTTTGTGTTTTGTACCCTCTCCTGCTTTTGGCTATCAAATCATAGGCCAATTCTGATGGGACCATACAGGTCTTACAGCTGCTACACAGAGAGGATCCGTTGTGCGTCTCATTTTTCCTTCCTTCTGACAGATCAGAAGAAGGGTCAAATAAATGATGATGTCAACCAGGCCAAAAAGGCAAAATAGTGGCCCAGTCATAGAGTGGGGAGGGTGGGAGAACAGCTTGAGAGTTCGACAGAGTAGCCCAATGACATAGTGGTGAGGTGGAAGCAGCATGAGGAGGCCACAGAGTGGCACAATGGCAGAGTGTGGAAATGGCAGCAGCAGCATGAGGAGGCCACAGAGTGGCAAGGTGACATAGTCTGGAAGTGTCAGCAGCATAAGGAGACCACAGAGTGGCAAGGTGACGTAGTGTGGAGATGGCAGCAGCAGCATGAGGAGACCACAGAGTGACTCGATATAAGGAGCACTTGGCATCAGATGTGTGGCATCAGGTGGGTGGCAGCATCAGAATAGTAGCTGAGGCAGGTAGCCAGAAGAAACTGGTCTCTTTTGTCAAGGTTTGGGTGAGGCAGGATGGATGATCTAATCTGATGTATCAGGCATTGGTAGGTGGAAATCCTGGCTGATCAACGCCTGATTCATCTTGAAAAAGGTCAGTCTCTTCACATTTTGGGTGGACATGCGAGTTCTTCTTGGGGTAACTATGGCCCCCGCCACACTCAACACCCGCTCAGATGCCACACTACTGGCCGGGAAGGACACTACTGGCCGGGAACTCAGCCAGTTGCGGCCACAAATCCAGATTGGCTGCCCAGTAGTCCAGCGGATCTTTAATGACTGGTTCAGGTTCTGCTCTATGTCTAGCTGCTGGTGAGCTGCGGGTGAAGAAATCTGCTCATCAGCTACTCTAGAATCAGGCTGCTGCTGATGGGCCTGGTACTGCTCCTGCCACCCCCCCAGCAGCCATGGCAGTGGAACATGAGCGCAGAGGGCCCCCTCACGGTCAGACCTGGAAGAGGATGGACAATGGCGCAGATAGGCAGCGGCCAACTGACTACATAGGATGTCTCTATAGTACTTCAATTTGTCCTCCATCTCAGCGGGTGCAAAAAAGGTCCCCATTTTGGAGCGAGGGTCTAACATGGTGGAGAGCCAGTAGTTATCCCTCTGCCGAATGGTGACAATTCGGCTGTCACTACGCAAGCAAGTGAGCATGCATCGGGCCATTTGCGCAAGTGACTCGGTGGGACTCCCTGCGTCCATCTCCACTGCATACTGCCACGGTGTGCCTGGGTCATCTGCCTCGTCTTCCTCATCTCCCTCTTGCTCCTCCGGCTGCTCCTCCTCTCCTGTCCCCTGTAAAAAAAAACAGAAGCCACCCATTTCGCTACACATTGCCTGTGCTCCAATCTCCTCCTCCTCCTCCTCCATTTCAGCCCCCACAGGGCTCATGTGGTCATGAGATCTAGGCGCCACGTCTCCAGT
The DNA here is from genome assembly GCF_905171765.1 of Bufo bufo. Classification (NCBI taxonomy): domain Eukaryota; kingdom Metazoa; phylum Chordata; class Amphibia; order Anura; family Bufonidae; genus Bufo; species Bufo bufo. The sequence goes on along the minus strand of NC_053393.1, from coordinate 538,869,668 downwards.
CCCCTGACCAGACAGATTTACCAGCATCTTTTCCAGGATATCAATCAGTGGAATGACGTTGTTCATCCTGTAGTCCTGGCAACTGACAATAAAATGTGCTCCTCAAAGGGCCTGAGCAAACGGCAGGTGTCTCGCATGAGCTGCCACTAGCTAACATCGAAGTTACACAGGGGAGTACCACTGTCCGCTTGGATCATCAAGAAATCGTTTATGGTCTTTCTCTGTTTGTATAGTCGGTCCAACATATATAGGGTGGAATTCAAACGGGTGGAAACGTCGCATATCATCCTTTGTTGGGAGGTGCCGTTCTACCGCTGCAGCTCAAGGAGGGTGAGCTTGGCAGTGTACGAGTGGCTAAAGTGCATGCAAAGTTTCCTGATCATTTTTCGGATGTCTTACAGATGGGTGGAAGACTTCAGGAACCGCTTTACAACCATATTGAACTCGTGAGCCATGTAGGGCACATTTTTTACTTCAGGGACCCTTTAGACCCGGGAATTAATTATTGCAGTTTAAATAGTCCAAGGCTAATAGGTTCCCGTTTCTGGTCTAATTTACAACGTAACATTTATTTAATTTTATAAAAATGTATAAACGGGAAGAAAAAAGAAATAAGTGGTTAAAAATAAAGTATGGCTGGGCTCTGTGGCAGGGGATAATGTAATAACTTGTAAGTTAGATACTTTGTCAACAGTCACTTTCCTCTATATTCTCTCTCTATCAGTATCTGGGGATAAGATGTTTTCTCAGTTCTCAACTTTCTGACTATTGTCCTTTAAATATTGAGATCTTAACTCTCTCTCCTTATATATTGTGATTAGAGGAACGCTGTTGTCTGGTATTGCTTGCCTGTTCCTTCATTCACTTGTTTTTGCCTATAAATGGATTCACCTTGCTTCTTGTGTCCATGTGCTAAGTGCCTGCAGTGCACTGAGAAACGGTCACTAAGTCACAGCCACACTTAGCCTAAAACCTAATTTGCAGCCCCCCCCCCCCCCCCCCCGACATGTTTCACCATTGCTGTGGCGTCTTCAGGGGAAATGGAGCTACTATTTGATAGTAGCTCCATTTCCTCTGAAGATGCCACAGCAGTGGTGAAACATGTAGACAGGCTACAGCGCAACAATGTCTGTTTTTTCACCCCAGTAACCAAAAAGCCGTATTTCTGGCCTAAATGTGAAAGTCACTTATGCATGTCTTATCCCAGATGTGCAGTATATTACAGGGTTTTTTCACCCCATGAACATAAAAGCAGTATTTATGGCCTAAATGTCACAGTCACTTATGCTTGTCTAATCCTAGATGTGCAGTATACTAGAGGGTTTTTTCACCCCAGTAACCAAAAAGCCGTATTTCTGGCCTAAATGTGACACTCACTTATGCACGTCTTATCCCAGATGTGCAATATATTAGAGGCTTTTTTCACCACAGTATGCCAAAGCCGTATTTCTGGCCAAAATGTGACAATCACTTATGCACGTGTAATCCCAGATGTGCAGTATATCAGAGGCTTTTTTCACCCCAGTATGCCAAAACCGTATTTCTGGCCTAAATGTGACAATCACTTATGCACATGTAATCCCAGATGTGCACTATATTTAACAGATGTATTTTTTTAACCCCAGTAAGCAAAAAGCTGTATTTCTGGACTTGCAGACATGCAGATATCCTGTGCTGGTGCACTATCGTTGCATAAAATGGCTGCCGATTATGTAATGATATTGACTAACTGAAGAAAAAAAAGTTTGTTTTCAGTAGTAGTTGGCTCAGGGCAGGCTTAAAAAAAATTTGCACTGCACCCACAAAACACATTTGCTGTAGATCGCTGAGTGCAAAAAACAGTTTTTAAAAGATTTCTCCCTGATCTGTCCCTCACAGCAGCTGCAGCCTCTCCCTACACTAATCTGAGCAGAGTGACGGGCGGCTTAAATAGAGGCTGGGTCACATGCTGCAGTTGGCCAATCACAGCCATGCCAATAGTAGGCATGGCTGTGATAGCCTTTTGGGGCAAGTAGTATGACATAAATGTTCGGGTTCGGGTCCGGGTGCCGAAAACCCTAAAGTTCGGATTTGCTCAACTCTAGCTTTGACTTATCCAGGCCATTATGAGATTGTTTTTTCGCACATATTGTACTTCATGACACTGGTAAAATGAAGTAAAAAATAATAATTTTTATTTATAAAAAGTTTCAATTTTTCTACTTCTATAATACATAGTAATACCTCCAAAAATAGTTTTTACTTTACATTCCCCATATGTCTACTTCATGTTAGGATCATTTTGGGAATCATATTTTATTTTTTGGGGATGTTACAAGGCTTAGAAGTTTAGAAGCAAATCTTGAAATGTTTCCGAAATTTTCAAAAACCCAATTTTTAGGGACCAGTTCAGGTCTGAAGTCACTTTGCGAGGCTTACATAATAGAAACCACCCAAAAATGACCCCATTCTAGAAACTACAACCCTCAAGGTATTCAAAACTGATTTTACAAACTTTGTTAACCCTTTAGGTGTTCCACAAGAATTAATGGAAAGTAGAGATACAATTTCAAAATTTCACTTTTTTTGCAGATTTTCCATTTTAATAATTTTTTTCCAGTTACAAAGCAAGGGTTAACAGCCAAACCAAACTCAATATTTATGGCTCTGATTCTGTAGTTTACAGAAACACCCCATATGTGGTCGTAAACCGCTGTACGGGCACACGGCAGGGCGCAGAAGAAAACAAATGCAGTACGGTTTTTGGAAGGCAGGTTTTGCTGGACTGTTTTTTTTGACACCATGTCCCATTTTAAGCCCCCCTGATGCACCCCTAGAGTAGAAACTCCATAAAAGTGACCCCATATAAGAAACTACAGCCCTCAAGGTATTTAAAACAGATTTTTTTAAACTTTGTTAACCCTTTAGGTGTTCCACAAGAATTTATGGAAAATAGAGATACAATTTCAAAATTTCATTTTTTTGGCAGATTTTCCACTTTAATATTTTTTTTCCAGTTACAAAGCAAGGGTTAACAGCCAAACAAAACTCAATATTTATGGCCCTGATTCTGTAGTTTTCAGAAACACCCCATATGTGGTTGTAAACCGCTGTACGGGCACACGGCAGGGCGCAGAAGGAAAGGAATGCCATACGGTTTTTGGAAGGCAGATTTTGCTGGACTGTTTTTTTTTACACCATGTCCCATTTGAAGCCCCCCTGATGCACCCCTAGAGTAGAAACTCCACAAAAGTGACCCCATTTTAGAAACTACGGGATAGGGTGGAAGTTTTGTTGGTACTAGTTTAGGGTACATATGATTTTTGGTTGCTCTATATTACACTTTTTGTGAGGCAAGGTAACAAGAAATAGCTGTTTTGGCACCGTTTTTATTTTTTGTTATTTACAACATTCATTTGACAGGTTAGATCATGTGGAATTTTTATAGATCAGGTTGTCACGGACGTGGCGGTACCTAATATGTATACTTTACATATGACAAAAAATGGCTTTTTTTACACAGTTTTTATTTTTTTTTTTTTACGGTATTCGTCTGAGGGGTTAGGTCATGTGATATTTTTATAGAGCAAGTTATTATGGAGGCTGCGATACTTAATATGTATACTTTTATTTATTTATGTAAGTTTTATACAATGATTTCATTTTTGAAGCAAAAAAAATCATGTTTTAGTGTTTCCATAGTCTGAGAGCCATAATTTTTTCAGTTTTTGGGCGATTACCTTGGGTAGGGTACTATTTTTGCGGAATGAGATGACGGTTTTATTGGCACTATTTTGGGGTGCGTGTGACTTTTTGATCGCTTGCTATTACACTTGTGTGATGTAAGGTGACAAAAAATGGTTTATTCAGCACAGTTTTTATTTTAAATTTTTTACGGTGTTCATCTGAGAGGTTAGGTCATGTGATATTTTTATATAGCCGGTCGATACGGACGCGGCGATACCTAATATGTATACTTATTTTTATTTATGTAAGTTTTACACAATGATATCATTTTTGAAACCAAAAAAAAATCATGTTTTAGTGTCTCCATATTCTGAGAGCCATAGTTTTTTCAGTTTTTGGGTGATTATCTTATGTAGGGTCTCAATTTTTGCGAGATGAGATTTCGGTTTGATTGGCACTATTTTGGGGTGCATATGACTTTTTGATCGCTTGCTATTACACTTTTTGTGATATAAGGTGACAAAAAAATGTTTATTTAGCACATTTTTTTTTTTTTTTTTACGGTATTAATCTGAGAGGTTAGGTCATGTGATATTATTATAGAGCCGGTCGATACGGACGCGGCGATACCTAATATGTATACTTTTTTTAATTTATGTAAGTTTTACACAATAACAGCTTTTTTAACACAATAAAATTATGTTTTAGTGTCTCCATATTCTGAGCCATAGTTTTTTTATTTTTTGGGCGATTGTCTAAGGTAGGGGCTAATTTTTTGCGGAATGAGGTTACGGTTATATTGGTACTATTTTGGTGGGCAAACGCCTTTTTGATCGCTTTCTGTTGTACTTTTTGTGATGTAAGGTAACAAAAAAAATGGTTTATTTAGCATAGTTTATATTTTTTATTTTTTACGGTGTTCATCTGAGGGGTAAGGTCATGTGATATTTTTATATAGCCGGTTGATACGGACACGGCGATACCTAATTAGTATACTTTTTTTTCCCTTCTATTTTTTACCAATTTCTTTTACTTTATTTGGGGAAAATTAAGTTTTTGTTTATTTTTACTTGAACCTTTACAATGCATTCCAATACTTCTGTATTGGAATGCATTGGCTGCATGAGTAATACAGTGAGTATTACTCATGCAGCTTTCTGCCTGTGAGATCCAGGGGGCTGGATCTCACAGGCTCGTCACCGGAAGGCAGCGCATGGGGACCGCCGATCGCTGCCGCAAACCGCAGGTAAAAGCCGCAATTCGCAGGTCTTAATTGACCTGCGGTTTGCGTCGATCGCTGACACGGAGGGGTCACGGGACCCCCCCGCGCATTTAGCCAAGGTGCCTGCTCAATGATTTGAGCAGGCACCGGGTTCCGATCACCGCCCGCCGGGCAGCGGTGATCGGAAATACACATGACGTATCAGTACGTCATGTGTCCTTAAGTACCAGGACAACATGCCGTACCGATACGTCATGTGTCCTGAAGAGGTTAAATGATGGCCGGTGTATGCTGACTCCTATTTAACATGATTTTGAATGTGATTGCTTAATTCTGAACACAGCTACATCCCCAGTTATAAGAGGGTGTGTACACTTATGCAACCACATTATTTTAGTTTTTATACTGTGTATATATATATATATATATATATATAAACAAAACATTATTTTCAGGTCCTCTATCCATCGTTACTTGAATCTCTTGGGACCCAATACATAATACATACAAGAAAGGCCCCCCATACCGTGTGTCATTTATACCACTGGTATTAGGCAGAGAGGCCTATTCGCTTTTAAGACACCATGGCCCAGGTGTAACTGCTATCTCTGAACCCTTATGTTACACCGCTGTATCTATCTATCTATCTATCTATCTATCTATCTTTCCAGCCTTCTTTAATGATCACTATAGAAATGTATCCACAGATACCACCTCCTTGTTTATTCTGTGTTGTAACATTTTCATACATAGCTAAAAGTCTTCATTAAAAGAAGATGAAACAATAATTATTACAATGTATCCGAGGGATCATATGACAATGAAATTCTCATCAGCTGATGCCCTTGACAGAGCCTCAGTGTTCCTGTCATCCCGATCTGTCGTAAACAAACCACTGATGAGACAATGACAGTAATTAACACAAGGCGCAATAGTACAAAAAGACTCTTATTTTTCAGCTAGAGTAAGCTGAATGATTGCCAGGCGGTGCACATGGAGGACGGAGCACTGTATTATTAATCCTCTGCTCGGCTTCTGGAAGGACACTGATCCAGATTACTGACATTACATTACCAGTCCACGCTTAGATCTCATCCTCATCTTATTTCGTCAGACCGAAAAAAAGAAGGTTCCTTCTTCTCAGTAATTTTTAGATATATGTCCCAGTGCTAGGAGAATACAGAGAAATGCAGCTTTAAAGGAGCCATATTTCTGTTACTTTGCAGAGTTATGAGGCCCCCACCCACCGCTCTGCTAATGCACTGCCTACGTAACTCTGAATGTAGGCATGGCAGGTTGGGAAATTTTAGGAATAAATGATGCATAGGACCCACCAAGATACGGGTGTGCTGCTGTGAATGGGATTGTGGGAGGAAGAATATACGGTACATCCAGTATATGGAGAAAAGCATTGGAGCACATTTTTTAACCATTGACTTCAGGTGTTCATTCAGTGACATTACCACAGGTGTATAACATCCAGTCTATGACCATGCAGTCTGCCATTACCACAGGTGTATAAAATCTAGCCCCTGACCATGCAGTTTGCCATTACTACAGATGTATAACATTCAGCCCCCGACCATGCAGTCTGCCATTATCACAGGTGTATAAAATCCAGCCCCGACCATGCAGTCTGCCATTACCACAGGTGTATAAAAACCATCCCCGACCATGCAGTCTGCCTTTACCACAGGTGTATAAAAACCATCCCCGACCATGCAGTCTGCCATACCACAGGTGTATAACATCCAGCCCTCAACCATGCAGTCTGCCATTACCACAGGTGTATAAAATCTAGCCCCTGACCATGCAGTTTGCCATTACCACAGGTGTATAACCTTCAGCCCCCGACCATGCAGTCTGCCATTACCACAGGTGTATAACATCCAGTCTATGACCATGCAGTCTGCCATTACCACAGGTGTATAAAATCTAGCCCCTGACCATGCAGTTTGCCATTACTACAGATGTATAACATTCAGCCCCCGACCATGCAGTCTGCCATTATCACAGGTGTATAAAATCCAGCCCCGACCATGCAGTCTGCCATTACCACAGGTGTATAAAAACCATCCCCGACCATGCAGTCTGCCATACCACAGGTGTATAACATCCAGCCCTCAACCATGTAGTCTGCTATTACCACAGGTGTATAAAATCTAGCCCCTGACCATGCAGTTTGCCATTACCACAGGTGTATAACCTTCAGCCCCCGACCATGCAGTCTGCCATTAACACAGGTGTATAACATCCAGCCCTCAACCATGTGGTTTGTATAAAATCTAGCCCCTGACTATGCAGTTTGCCATTACTACAGGTGAATAACATTCAGCCCCCTGTCATGCAGTCTGCCATTACCACAGGTGTATAAAATCCATCCCCAACCATGCAGTCTGCCATTACCACAGGTGTATAACCTTCAGCCCCCGACCATGCAGTCTGCCATTACCACAGGTGTATAACATCCAGCCCTCAACCATGCGGTTTGTATAAAATCTAGCCCCTGACCATGCAGTCTACCATTACCACAGGTGTATAACATTCAGCCCCCGACCATGCAGTCTGCCATTACCACAGGTGTATACAATCCAGTCCCCGACAATGTAATCTGCCATTACAACAGGTGTATAACATCCAGCCCCTGCCATGCAGTCCCCTTTACTGACATTGTGAACGAATGCCTCATTGTAAAGAGCTGCCTGAATTCCAGTGAAGGGAAATATTAGTGCTTCAGCAGAGAAGACATTTTAGACAATTGTACGCTTCAAACTTTGCGGGAGCAGTTTGAGTAAGGCCTTTTTCTATTCCTCCATGACTGCGCCCCAGTGCACAGAGCTAGCTCCATAAAGGCATGGTTGGGGGAGTCTGGAAGAACTTGACTGTCTGCACAGAGCCCTGACCTCACCAGGGTCTGACCTCACAAATGCTCTTCTAGATGAATGGGCAAATATTCCCATAGGCACCTTCCAAAGAGGACAAAATTCCATATTAATGCCTATGGATGTAGAATGTGATATCATAAAAGCTCCTGGAAGTAGAATGTGGAGGTGACCCCATACTTTTCTCCTGTCTATCTATCTCACATCTATCTATCTATCTATCTATCTATCTATCTATCTATCTATCTATCTCATATCTATCTATCTATCTATCTATCTATCTATCTATCTATCTATCTATTATCTATCTATCTATCTATCTATCTATCTATCTATTATCTATCTATCTATCTATCTCATATCTATCTATCTATCTATCTATCTATCTATCTATCTATCTATCTATCTATCTATCTATCTATCTATCTATCTATCATCTCTCTCTCTCCTCCCTGATTACTTTTAAACCCCCAGAAAACAGCACAGTGATATTAATACTCTTTTAGATGCAGTTCGTCTCTTCAGTCAGCATGGGGCTGATGATGAGAACTAATTAGCCAGTAAATGCTTGTGCACAAGAGAGCGATCCTGATTCCCGAGCTACGGGCCATATGTTTTAAGTGTGCTTGACAACTTACCTTACAACTGAAGAACAAAAAAAAAAAAGGTGCTGCTAATTTTACTATGTTCTGTACTTGAAATATCTTGTCATTTAAAGAGGTTGCGAGATGAAGTTACCAGGTTGTAATTTCCTATTATAGCGAAAGAATCTGGACTACACGAAAGGTTGTACAGTAATGCTGCATGCACATGAAGTCCCTGCGACTTGGTATTATGGAGCCCTTGCACTTTTTATTTTTTGCAAACAGTGGTGCATCTGGATCTACAGTACAAAAGTGTTTCATAGACATTCTTGGTGCCTTATTATGGCTCCATACAAGACCCATAATACAGTAGTGTACAGTAGACCGTCTCTTAGGAGGATCTGTCTTGGCAAGAAGACTGCTGCATGATAAAGATGGTCATGCACCTTAAATAGCTGTCAGCCAAACATTTGCTTTTGGGCAAGGATCAGGCACGTTGAAATCCAACCACTATACATATCAGATGGTTGGTTGGTCCCACTGGGTTCGGATGACATTTGTATGCAACTTGTTTGTATGTGACCTCATTAGGTCACATATATGCGGGCAATTGTAGAACAATATATATATATGTATATTTCAAGTTCCCAGTTCACCCTATGCTGTGGGCCTAGCAGGGGACTCTGAAAAGTGGTGAGAAGTCAAAGTACTCCTTTGACAGCTTTATTCACTTTAGCAGATCCATTGTCTATCTCATACTGTAATGTCACTGCACCTGCATGGTGATGTCATCAATCCTATGACTATTTTAGTGGCAAGTTCTCAATATTTACCACTTTAGAATGGAATTCATTAGAGATGAGCAAATTTTTCAAAAGTTCGATTTGGCTGATTCGCCATATTTGACAAAAAATTACTTCGTCACGAAGCGCATGTTTTTGTAAGTTGCAGGTGCAATGACAAGGAGCTGCGGTAGCGCCGTCCCCCATCATTGTACCCCTCAGATGCCGCGTTCATACATGATTGCGGTATCTAAGTGTAAAAACAGTGTGAAATTAACATAAATTAAACTTAACGCGTCCATTTGCACGCGACGGGCCGGCCGCCGCCATCTTGCTTGAAGATCTGGTGTGAAATCTCGCGCGGCTCGAGATTACATCATCACGCCGCCCGACGTGGTGACATCATACGTCACCACGCACGGGATTTCGGGCCGCGATCTTCAATCAAGATGGCGGCTGGTGGCCCATCTCGAGCAAACGGAGGAGGTAAGAATTATTTTTTTTGTTTTTTATACTATTTCAGGTAAAATCGATTCACTTACACGAAGCAAGAGGAAATTTGGCTTTGAGGCAAATCAAATTTATTGTGAAATTCCAGATCATCACCAGAACATCAGGGGACCATCAATCCAGAAGGATACGCACCTCTAACTTCCGCCAGTGACACCAGGCGAACCTATGTCTGGTGCCGGCTTCCAAATCTTGCACTATACGTCTGATGCTTTTACTTCTTAGACTCAGCCTGCATTGATGGTCCCCTGATGATCTAGCGATGGCCAGTGAAACGTGTAGGGACGAACATGTCCGACATTGGGGTCTCTCCCACCTCTACTGACAAAGCTGGGCAGTCACTAGGCTGCGTAGGGGAATTGGTAGGGATACCCAGATAGGTGAGTTCTGTGTATCCACTGGGGTCACCCTCAATAGGGTGATAGTGGTGCTCCTCTGACAGGTACAAGCCCAGGACAAGTAGGGCAAGATAAGGGTCAGAGACCCAGCGCTAGAAATCATGGAGACCCCAGTGGTGGCACCACTTTGAAAGACTGTGGTAAGACTGTTCCTCTTTTACTGAGAACTGGTAATTTAGGCACAATCGTGCAGCACATATTCTTGTCTATTATTGTACTTACGGGCTATTATTTTAGATCTAGTATTGATTAAAAGTTAAGCTTTAACAAGGTCACCCATTTTTGTTGTTATATATTCTGTTAAGAGGGTTGCCCAACATTTATTACTTTTGACCCAGTAAGATAGGGTTTGTTTTCATAACAGAGGAAAGCTGCCAGTGTCTTCTTCTCCCCAGGACCTACCTTCTCAAAGTAGCTGCAGAGACCCCCATATTCAATCATCTGGTAGCATCTTGCTGCTATGTGAGCAGGTAATATTTGAATGTATCCGTACGGTGGGCCCCCCAAATAATTTTTTCTGGTGGGCCCTAGGCACCCCAGTCTGACACTGCTTCTCATCAATACTACATCTCCATCCTTGGATCTAATTTCTGCAAGTCTAAAATTTGGTTTAAAACATTTGGAAAGAAACTTTCTGCTATAGCACTATCCAGACGAAATGTTCAAGTGCCTTGTTCCACACATTTTTGCACTTACTCATCTCTCCCCACCAACTGGACTTATGAATCCATATTCTTCAGATCAATGTGAATGATCAAATGGACTAGAGGTTGTGCGTTTACAAATTGGCTAGATTTTTTTATGGTCTTTTGAGGGACTATGGTGAGGATTCTACTTTATAAAGTGATATAGTATCACCAATCTCTTAGGTAGATTTGCTATTCCAGAGTATTGAAAAACCAGCTGACAATCCTTCTGTCTTCTTGAACCTACACTGGCTGTCATCTGTGTGGACCTGGGCTACATCAATAAAGTCTAATGTTTTTTTGGGAACCAACCTATAATAGATAGTCCCTAGTTTCAAGTCAGCCTGCAAATAATGTTGTCTTCTGCTGGGCCTTAGGATCTCATTACTACATGAAAATTTGGACCCACTGGAGCTTTGTCTCGAGCTCAAGCTTTGTACTCTGATGCCCCAGTCCAACTCTGGCTGTCCATGAAACAACTAAAGCTAAAAAAAAATGACTAAATGCAATTTTTTAAGATGGTTCATTTGGGGTCATCACTCATAATCTTCTCTAAGTCCTGATTATGCACAACAAATATTCAATAAAACCCATTTCCATATGACCTATTAGCATCACTGTAGGTAAAATGAGCATGTATTGAGTGAGTCTCCTGGCAATATCAACTGATGTTAGTGGGTCCCAGTAGCACAGCTCCAACCCCATTTGAGGTCCTTTCTAATGGATGAACCCTTTAACCTATTTTCTATCATAATTGTTCCTAAGTTTTCGACGTTCACGCCTGTTTCCCGCAACACGGAGCATCACCTTCTATGAAATCTTCTTGCCCTTGAACGAACACAGGATAATCAATATCATTTTAATACATTCTATAAGGGGGATACATTATTCTGGCCAAATCTCTCTCCTGCTCCGGTGATACCATAGGTTGAAAGTCAATGCCTCTCTTCACCAGCTCTGCTTGCTATAAACAGAATGAACTTCTTTGGCTGGTAAATAACTGATGAACTCACTTAGCAGTGATTATAGATTTTCTCCAAGCCTCTTTACACCACAATTTGCTTCTGATTCTTAATTCAAGGTTGTCTGGTGGGAAATGTTGCCAACATTTTAGCAGTGAACGTGATGCCAGCTGCTCAGTAAAACCTTTATTCAGAGCGGAGATGCTAGGGTCATAATTCAAGTTGATTTGAGGAGATTGCATGATATATGCTATACTTTACAATCCTTGCCTCATAAAGATTTTTTTTTTGCCTTGTTTTACCAATCGATTGGACTATGTTAACTACAGAAATAAAGCAGTTTATAGATCTATTAGTCAACTTCATTCATTTCATGGACAGTCTTTCTCCTTTTCCTTTCTCAAAGTGGTAAGTAATGCCACCTGTTGATACCACGTTCATAGGTTTCTTGAAGGGGTTGCCCAGTTTTAGAAAAAAAAAAACATGTCTGCCTTTTTCCATAAGCAGTGCCACACCTGTCCAAAGGTTGTGTGTGGTACTGCACAGATCCACCTTCTACTCAACACTAGGCTCAACCCATGGACATAGAAGAAAGCAGACATATTTAGTCTAGTACTGAAGAACCCTTTTAAATTCTACTTTCTCGAGAGCTCATAACTTAAGCCTTAGAAATGTGCACTATGATGCATTCATTCTTGATGTGTTTCACCTGGAGTTTGGTGGCATAGTACCTGGCTTGGAATTGCATCTGACTTTGTTGGTTTGTAAATTTTGGGATGTCTGGTTGTGATCTTGGCTTCTGCTTCGTTCCAAAGCATCTTCTCTGCCTCATGATGCTCCCCTCTGCAGAGTGTCCTGATGCTTCTTATGTTGGCCAGGGAAATTAGATTAACAGTAGAACAAATGGATTTCATTGGGGCCAGTCAACAACATTATGTCTATGGGAGGTAGTCCAACAGGCTCAAGAATTAAACAACCCTTTGTTCCTCCAGGAGATAAGCTGGAAGAAATGTATTGCTTCCTCTCAATCGAAATAAACATGCACGCTCAGTCAAGCCAATGCACAAATAGTTATGGGGGAGTCAACAGAAATTGCTATTGGCCAACTAGTACCTAATGTGTATGGCTCGCTTCAGTCCAGTCCTGCTCCTCACACCAACTCTCCCTGATCTCTATGTTTGGATGTCAAGGCTGAGACCTGCAGGATTCAATGCAATCATTCTACATATACAATCAAAGGGTCCTAATGTTGATGAGTCTGACTCCCATTACTTTGCCAATCAGCTGCTTGAACCAGACACTGGAACAGCACAGTTCTGTACCCTGTAATGACATCCCAAGGTGGACACACCTTTTCAGATCAGTACAGGATCACTGATGGTAAATAATTGTAGTCAGTTGCTTTACGGCCAGAGACAGAACTGATCTGGAGAGAAAAAATGGCTGATCTTCTGGTGCAGATATGAATAACCATATTGATGTCATGGTGGGTTTCCCCCCACTCTTGTACTGGTGGACTCAAACATCTATGTATTTAATACATAGATGTTTGAGTCCACCAGTACAAGACTGGGGGGAAACCCACTGTAACGGATCTTCTGGCACCCCGACCGGGTACCTCCGTTGATAGATGCTCCTAGTGCTTTCCGAGGACTCCAAGCACTCCACTTGACACCGTACGCACTGCAGACCCCACGAACCGCCGAAGCTTGGTTGAGGTCTCACCGTCTCCTACCCACCCTGGACCTAAGACAAGGCTCCAGGCTCCAGTGGGTGAACCTCTCCTAAAACCAGAGAGCAGGAACAGCTCTTACAAGAGCTAGTAGTAAAGCCAGGGGAGTATAGCAAATCTTCAGCGTATAGCAATCCCCCAGTGTTGATCAGTTACCCAAACACCAGCCTCAACATGATGAAGGATAAAACAGGCACACTTTATTGAGGGTACCCACCCGTATTTATGCAGGTCCCCATCTGGTGGACACGCCCCTAGGGGACCAGAAGTAAGACTGTGACACAGGACAGATATGCAGCAATTCAGGATACACAGACACAATACATCCCCACAATGCATCATGGTTTCCTCCTCTCTGCCCTGGAGACACCTGAGGAGTAATTAAATTATCTCTCAAGACAAAGGGAAATCGCCAATACACATGTGGGGACAACAGGACAGAAATCACAATTTAAACATGCAATGTCACAACCCTTACAGTAAACACAGACATTTAACATATCCCCAGATAGCTCAAGTCTGAGTGCATATTATTAGGTGAATGGCACTCAGACTACACGAATACAATAAAATTAGTTATCTGGGTACCCTCACATAACATAAAATACAATTCCAAAGACAGATTTAAGCTGTGCGGCCGGTCTGTCTTCTCCTTTAAAGTTAGTATGGGCCATAATCCTGAGGCAAGAGGCTGGTAGCCAGGCCCTTCCGAAACCCAGTGGCGAGGTTGGTTTCGCCACAACCACCATGACATCAATATGGTTATTCATGTAATACATTGTATTACATGATGGGCATTTATATGATAGACCAACCCCTTTAATTTCATCCTGATCCATTCTATTTTAAGATAGTAGAGTGATGACAGAGTTTCACCAAGGCTTAGCATTTCTGGTCTCCTATGGCACAAAGAGCAGCGGGATAGGACTCCTGCTGAAATCAGTTAGGATAGGTCATCAATATCAGATCAGTGGAGGTACAACTCCCAGTACCTCGCCAATCATCTGCTTCAACCAAGCACTGGAATGGCACAGCTCTGTACACTGTGTAGGGACCACGCCTGATTACTGCAGCTCCTCTCCCATTACTTGAGTTAATGGTGTTCAAAGGTACACCTACCCTTTAAGATCAGTGCAAGATTACGTATCCTAAATAATTGCAAAGCCACTCAATGTTATATATAATTGGCAAGACCAGCACCTCCAAAGCGTAGAGCGCCAGTTCGTGCCACGTGTCCAGCTTTGACACCCAATAGTTGAAAGGCACAGAGGGATCATTGAGGACGCTGACACGGTCTGCTACGTACTCCTTCACCATCTTCCAAAACTTTTCTCTCCTTGTGACACTAGGCCGCGCATCAGAGTGAGGTTGTTGGCGGGGTGTCATGAAACTGTCCCAGGCCTTGGAGAGTGTTGCCTTGCCTCTGTTGGAACTGCTGTGTGTTCCCCTCATCTACCCTTCTCAGTTGCCCAAGGAACTACGTACTCTGCTGCCAGCGTTGTCAGCTGGAAATTTTGGAGCAATTTTTCCACAAGGACCTTCTGGTATTGTACCATTTTGCTAGACCTCTCCACAACAGGAATGAGAGATGAGAAGTTCTCTTTGAAGCGGGGGTTGAGAAGGGTGAACAACCAGTAATCAGTGTTGGCCAAGAAAGGCAGCATAACATAAAGTCAGCCATGTGTGCCAGAGTCCCAACAGACAAGACTCCGCTGTCCTCATCAGGAGGATGACTCTTAATCTCCTCATCCTCTTCCTTCTCTTCGGCCCATCCACGCTGAACAGATGGAATAAACCTGCTGTCTCCTGCTCCTCCTCCTCATCATCCAATTCATTCTGATAAGACGAATGGAGGGTGGTCTGGCTATCACCCTATGTACTGTCTTCCTCCATTTCCACCTCTTCCACATGCAAAGCGTCCTCCTTCATTTTGAGCAGGGAGCGTTTCAGACACAGAAGTGGGATGGTTACACTGATAATAGCAGCATCGCCGCTCACCATCTGTGTTGATTCTTTAAAGTTGTGTAAAACCTTGCTTGTGAAGAGCGGAAGCTGACTGGAAAGGCAACGACCAAGTTGCAGCTGTTATTCCACTACTGCCCTCTGCTGCTCACAAAGCCTGGCCAAAATGTGGAACGTGGAGTTCTAGCGCGTGCTCATGTCACACAACAGTCGGTGAGCTGGCAATTGCAAGTGCTGCTGCAGCGTTGCCAGACCAGCGGCAGCTGTAGATGACTTTCGGAAATGTGCACACACGCGGCACACCTTCACCAGGAGCTCAGGAAAATTGGGGTAGGTTTTGAGAAACCGCTGAACCACTAAGTTGAAAACGTGGGCTAGGCATGGTATGTGTGTGAGCTTGCCGAGCTCCAAAGCTGCGACCAAGTTACGTCCATTATCAGACACAACCATGCCTGGTTCTAGGTTGAGTGGCGAGAGATACAGCTCAGTCTGGTCTCATATTCCCTGCCACAGCTCTGCGGCGGTCTGCTGTTTGTCACCTAAACATATTAGTTTCAGTGCGGCCTGTTGCCGCTTCCCCACTGCAGTGCTACACTAATTCCAGCTACTGACTGATGGCTCTCTGGTGCTGCAAGATGAGAATTCAGAGGTGGAAGTGGAGTAGTAGGTGGAGGAGAAGGAGTGGTTGCAGCCACTATTGCAGGTGGTGGCAGAAATCCTGATGGAATTAGGGCCCGCAATACTTGGCGTCAGTAGCACCTGTGCCATCCCAGGTTTCGACTTGCTCCCGGCCTCCACAACGTTAACCCAGTGTGCAGTCAGGGAAATGTAGCATCCCTGGCCAAAAGCACTTGTCCATGTGTCAGTCGTTAAGTGGACCTTCCCAATAACTGTGTTGGTCAGGGCACGGGTGATGTTACGGGACACATGCTGGTGTAAGGCGGGGACGGCACACCGGAAAAAATAGTGGCGGCTGGGGACTGAGTAAAGAGGGACCGCTGCCTCCATGAGGCTGTGGAAAGCCTCACTCTCTACAAGCCTAATGGCAACATTTCCAGGGCCAGCAATTTGGAAATTTAGTGCTATGGCCTGTGGGTGGGTGGTTGGGTATTTGTGCTTTCGTTTAAAGGCCTGGGGTATTGACATCTGGACGCTGCGCAGGGACACAGAAGTGGATGTGTTAGCTGATGGTGCTTGCGAAGGTCCAAGTGCAGGGCAGGAGGCATCCGGGTCTGCGTCTTGGACAGGGGATTGGCCAGCATGAAACACAGGGGAAGAGGAGGCAGTGGTCTGACCCGCAGACACTGATTGTGGACCCAGGCGTTCGGCCCACCTATTAGGGTGCTTTGATGCCATGTGGAGGATCATGCTGGTGGTGGTGAGGTTGCTAGTGTTCACGCCCCTGCTCATTTTGGTATGGCACAGGTTGCAAATGACAATTCTTTTATCGTCCGCACTTTTCTCAAAAAAGCGCCATACTGCAGAACACCTACCCCTTGGCAAGGGAGATTGCCGCAAGGGGGTGCTCCGGTGAACAGTTGGGGTCTGTTTGGTGTGGCCGCCTTCTACCTTTTGTCACTTCACTGCCTCTTCTAGCCTGTTGTGGTGCTGCGAATCCCTCCCCCTCTGTACTGCTGTCCTCGCTCGGCTTGCCACCTTCTCAGGTTGGGTCAGTCATTTCAGTGTCCACCACCTTCTCTTCCACTTCCTCACTCTAGCCATCCTCCTGACTTGTTGACCTAACATCAACCTCCCTTATTGACAATTGTGTCTCATCATCATCATCCACGTCGTGAAACACTAATTTCCGTTCCCCACAGTCATCTTCTTGTGACTGTGGATGCTCAAGAGGTTGAGCATCGGGGCACACAATCTCCTCATGTCCCTCTTGGCAAGAGGCCCAAATCATGGAATGGCGATGAAAAGAGCACCTCAGAATTTTCAAGTGTGGGATCACTTGTTTGGCAAGACTTTCCATGGTGGGAGGAAGAAGGATCAGGGTGAGGATTCTGTTGACCAGACTCTTGGCTACTGAGACTGGACTTTGTGGAAGACAGGGTGGTGCTTAACCGACTGGAAGCATTATCTGCTGCAATCCAACTGACCACCTGGTCACACTGGTCTGACTTCGAGAGTGGTGTCCTGTGACGCCTGCAAACTTGGACATGAAGCTAGGTATCGTGGATGAGTGTGTTTCTTGTGCTCTGGCAGCAGGCACAGTTTGACCGTGCCCAGGGCCATTGCCTCTGCGTGCACCATCAGCAGCACGGCCGAGCATCACAATGCTCGAGCCGAACTGGTGTTCGGCCGAGCATACTCGATCAACACAAATTTTTACTTCTTTGGGTATTTTAATTCACACAGACAGTGTATAGCCTATAATAAAAAAGTTCTAAAGAGCCAATACCTGTCACTCTAGAGCAATTTGAAAACAGTGTCATGGTGCCTTACATTTAACAAGCGCACCTGATGGAAATGGTCCATTTAAACTTTCACAGAAGAACAGGACCAGCTAATAGATTTATCATTTGTTCTCTCAGGTTATAGGTAAGCTCCAAGGAGGGTGACAAGCCTGAGAAAATCCATATGTAATAGCTAAATAATAGCCCAGAGACTCAGCATGTATATTGATTACCTTTTCTAGGACATTTATGTTTTAATGGTGGGGGGGGGGGGGAGCCGGAGCAATGTTTATTTTTATTTTTTATAGCAGAATCAACAAAAAGCGGGATACATTGTTTTACGGGCATTGTGATCGTTTTCTGGTGAACCATACATGAACTTATTGCTTTGTTTAGAGCATTGGCCTCCAACTTGGGGCTCACCAACTACAACTCCTAACATGCTATTGACAGATTCAGGCTCTAAAAGGGGTGTTCTCATTGTAGATAGCCACTTTTATTTGAGGACTATGTTATAGAAAATCTGATTGCCTGGGGTCCGGCTGCTGAGAATGAGAATGCATCAGTTCAATGAAATAAGCTCTATTGGTGCTCAAGTTTTTGACTATGCCCAGTAAGGCATATACTGTAGACCTCGTAGAGGGGCAAGAAGTCTAAAAGACTCAAGTCATCCATGTATTACCTCCTCATCCCTTCTATTTTCAGATTGCTTACTGTTAAGGTGAAGCAAAGCTTTGTTAAGTGGCAAGGCTTGGCCGCTTCTTGTCTATTGTGGCATGTACTAAAGAATGGGGGAGAGCTTCTACTAAAGTCTGTTGCCTTTCAGCCAGAGACAGGACTGATCTTGATTTTTTTAATTTTTTTTATATGAGGGGAATGGCTGATCTTCTGGTACATATATTAAAGAAGAACAATATTAATGTCACAGGGGTGGAGGCACTTGGAACACAGCAGCTCTTGTACTGGTGGACTCGAACAGTCATGTTTTACATGATGACCAGTTATATGATAGCACGAACCTTTTAATTTCCTTCTTACACCTTCTATTTTAAGATGGCAGGTTCATAAGTTGGGACAAAGTTTCACTAAGGCTTAGCATTTCTGGTCTCCTATGGCAGAGAAATGGTTGGGGTGGGGGGAGCGCTCCTGCTGAAATCAGTTGCCTTATAGCAAGTCTTATCTGAGGTTTGTAAGAAAGAAAAGGCGGAAATTAGATTTTTCTTACAGTTTTAAAGTGCAATATGCGTGTTGCTATATTGCTGGAATATTTTTTCTGTATATAGTGTTCTTTAAAGAGATGGAGACAAGGAATGCATTCTTCCGTGCTGGTGGTATGGTCCTTGGCTTTACTGCTGTTGTCTTGTCAAGTAAAAAAGGTCTGAAGATTTGTACCTATGACACTGGCTGACCTGTAACTGTTGTATGTGCGCTTGGCAGATGAAGACATCTGTGTTGGTCCAATGTTCATATGTGCCCACATTGCTGAGAAAAATGAAGTTTTAATATATGAAAATGAGGTTCTAGGAGCAACGGGGGCGTTACCATTACACCTAGAGGCTCTGCTTTCTCTGCAACTTCCGCTCCCTCTGCCAGGGCCAGGCAGTGTAAACGTGATCATGCCTGGTCCTGTCAAAGTGCAGAGGTCACTGCAGTTGCAGAGAGATCTGAGCCTCTAGGTGTAACAGTAACGCCCCCGTTGCTCCTAGAGGCTCATTTGCATATATTAAAACTTCATTTTTCTTAGCAATGTGGGCACATATGAACATTGGACCAACACAGATGCCTTCAGCTGCCAAACACACATGTAACAGGTCAGCCAGTTTCATAGGTACAAATCTGCTGACAGATGCCCTTTAAAGAGGACCTTTCACCACTCCTGACATGTCTGTTTTAATAGCTTCATGCATTCCCCACGTACTAACAATTCTGGAGCTTCTATTCTTATGGCTCTATGTTGTGCCATTCCTCTATTATTTCTTTTAGAAGTTATGAATAATTGCTAGCAGTCTGCAGTAAGGATACAGAGGGGAGGTAACAAGTTGGGGGTGTGTACCTGCACAGTCTGAAAATGGCAGCACTGATTGGATAGAGTGAGTCTGTGCAGGTACACACCCCCAACTGGTTACCTCCCCTCTGTACCCTTACTGAAAGCTAATAGCAATTCATTTATAACTTCTAGTAATAATAACAGAGGAATGGCACAACATACAGACATAAGAATAGATGCTCCAGAATTGTTATTACATGGGGGATGCATGAAGCTATTAAAACAGACATGTCAAGAGGGGTGAAAGGTCCTCTTTAAGTCCAAATCAAGGTCTGATTTTCGAGTCTCTGGCCCTGAGTCACTACAGGGTATGGAAGTCCAATTGAGGCATATTCTTCCTAAGCATAAAAGTGTGTATTTTGTTCATTACCCAAATGGTCTTCTGTCTCTTTTGACGACAATGTCTTCGGTTTTGTTGCGGCATTAAAATAGTATTAGTATTCACCTGTTTATTCAGCTCATACAGCATCTTACTGCAGAGTAAAGTACAAATCAGGTTTGTAACATTTTGTTCAAGCACTTCAATTAGAACGCAGTTAGTAACCGCGGAGAGCTTGTTAGGAACAGTTTTCCACTGGTGCTTAAGCTGGACTCTTCAATTATCAAAACAGATGCTTGCCAAAAGCCACAAGACCAATTTAAAAGTAGAATTAGTTCATCAGCAACAACTGTTTCCAGACAGCTCCATAGATCAGCCTTATGTGATACATGGAGAGTAGATAGCTGAACGGAACACGCTCGCCTCTTTACTTGGAGGTAATAAAAATCCTGGAGCCCGCTGAAACTTTCCAGATTAAATTCACTACTCGGTTCAAAGTTGCTCTTCAATTCATTTACAAGGTTCATTTAGTTACTTTATAGAGGTCTAAGCTCAAAATGTAGAAATTAAAATTTTGTGGTTAATTGACATGTCCGTCAACGGGGCTTCAAGTTGGTCTTTGCTGAGATCAAGGAACACAGCCGGCAAAACCTGATCTACTCAGAGTGATGTCTTTCTTTGGCCTTCTCTGAATCTCTATGTCTTGTTTTTGTATCACGTGTTGGACCTACAGTACCGTGCCAAAGATTTAGGCAGGTGTGGGAAAATACTGCTAAATAAGAATGCATTAAAATAGGAGTGTTAATAGTTTATTTTAATCCATTAACAAAATGCAAAGTGAATGAAGAAAAGAGAAATCTAAATCCAATTGTTACTATGGAGGCCCATGGTCGCCGCTATTACACTCTCCCAGGTGGACACGGGTGCTGCTCCACTCACCTTCCTGTGGTTGCCCCTGGTCCAGCAGACTTACTGTCCCTTCCTCTTCCCTCCAGCAGCGGGCTGCCCTCCGGAATCCTGCCCTCTATCTTCGGTAGCCTGGTCTGCTCACTCTGCCCATAGAACGCACACGTGCCGCATGTGTCTTAAAGGGCCAGCACACACTCATCCTAATTCTTTCTCAGCCTATGGCTGGTTACTCCAGGAAATTTAAGTTTCCTGAGAAATAGGTTGATCTAGTTTTCTACTCCCTGTGCAAGGTGTTATGTTCTGTTTTCTACTCATGTACTGTCCTCTGCCTGATTCCTGACTCTGACCTGAGCCTGATTACCAATTTGACCCTTTGCTGCCTGCCTTAACCCCAGATCTCTTTCACTGATTTGCACATATTCTGCCTTCCCTGAACCCTCTGTTTTGCCAGATCCCTCTGTGCTCCACACCAGTGTCTCCGACCCTCATGAGTCAGCTGTCAACCATACAGGTACTACTCCAAGAGGAAGCAGCCTGGTGGCAACCCTTCTGTGAAATTTAGATCCCTTTATAGGGGTTAAAGGTTTAAAACCAGGGTACTGCCAGGATAAAGCCCTTAGGATTAGCCCAAAGTCAAACCTGTTTGTTACCGCCACTGTCTGTAACCCAATCACCATTTGGTATGACCACCCTTTCCCTTCAAAACAGCCATGAGGTACATTTGCAAAAAGTTTGTGAAGGAACTCAGTAGTTGTTACAAACATCTTGAATAACTAACCCCAGATCTTCTGTGGATGTAGGCTTGCTAAAATCCTTCTGTCTCTTCAAGTAATCCCAGACAGACTGGTCGATGAGATGACTGGTTGATAAGATCAGGGCTCTGTGGGGACAATAAAATCACTTCCAGGACTCCTGGTTCTTCTTTACCCTGAAGATAGTTCTTAATGACATTGTCTATATGTGTAGGGTCATTGTCCTGCTGCAGAATAAATGTAAAAATATTAGCACTTTTCTTTTTTAAAGCATTCTTACTTTGCAGCATTTTTTCCAAAACTGCCTGAAACTTTTGTACAGTACTGTATATGTGCTGGGAAAAGACCTAGTTAGAGATGAGGCAACATCATAAAATTCTGTTCTGGTCTGATTCGGCTGAATTGTCTGTGCGATTTGATTGGGGTCCAAATAAATTCTGGCCAAACTGAAAGTGTTTTGAGCACCTGGAGAAGTCTTTCTTGCTGTCCTTGATTTTTCCAAATTGAACCACAAAAGATTAAGATCCGTTAGAATTTGAACTTTTTGAAAAAACCTGAGTCAAGCACTCTATGTCTATACATCACAGTCTTCTGTCAGAGGTATAAATCAGGAGATCTTCCAGATGTATACCTCTGATGGAAGGGTGTTAACAAGTTGTGAACTAAACCTTACCTAGAGTATTCCATGGGGAAGATCCATCAGAAAGACGAATACCAGCACTCAACCATCAAGTCAAAAACTTTCTCAACTCCTGGATTATATACCGGTAATTGGCAAAAGGCCTCAGATGTCTATATTTTGGGAGCTTCTATGATCTCCTGTCCACTTACTTGTGGCAAACTCTTCATATGGTCATAGTTTTATTTCTGCATTATATGACAGCATTCTTTGAGTACTGTGCTAGTCATATTAACTAGACACTGTATGTATTCACCAGTCCAGTATTTTGTAGGAACCATGAGGCACTGCGTAGCAGTGTTAAGACCAGTATAGTATGTGGTCAGTATTAGGCTATGTTAATACTGGGAAAGCTTATGTCAAATATTGTTTAGCCAACGGAGAGTCCTTTTTGCTGTGAAAGGTCTGCATCAAAGATGAGTGAATTGATTCTACCTATTCAGAATTCATCCCAAATTTCTTGTGACGAGATAGAGAGAGAGAGATGAAGAGAAATCTATGCAAATTAGCATTTCTTACTTCTCAGCTCTTTTTCTTTTGGAAGGAAAGCTAATTTGACTATTTTCCCAGAGACCCTATGGTATGTAAATGAGCTTTCCTTTCAAAAAGAAAAGAACGCTAAGCCTCTCTGATGCCAACAGAAGTAAGAGATCAGGAGAACA
This sequence comes from Bufo bufo, assembly GCF_905171765.1. Classification (NCBI taxonomy): domain Eukaryota; kingdom Metazoa; phylum Chordata; class Amphibia; order Anura; family Bufonidae; genus Bufo; species Bufo bufo. The sequence goes on along the minus strand of NC_053393.1, from coordinate 538,846,512 downwards.
GAGTGTTATATACCAATTTCTAGGGCAATTGAAGCATGTTTCATTTGGGCTCAACTTTTTGGGAAAAAGTAGCTAGAGCGGACACTAAACAAATTTCAAGAAATTCACTTATCTCTGGTCTGTATAGCTCGTGATAAATACTAAATTTGCATTGGGGCACAGAAGCTTCAAGTTGTGCCTCTAGCAGTCCCCGCTCCTGGTTTTGGGTCAGGCCTCCATTCCGTTCCCATACAGGATTATTCAGCTCCCAGTAACCGTAACCTGATCCTAACTTTCAACGCATTTCCTCTCCAGCCTTTGTAATACAGAAACCTGTGCTCATCCATTCCCTGATTGGCTCCTCCATACACCCCACAACAATGACGGTGCCAGCTCCGATACACTTACATCCATGATAACATCATTTACTCAGAATCCATGTAAATCTGCATTTTCCATAAGACAATAAATAGCTGTAGAATATGTACCTAGTGACCTTAGAAGTACCATAGAATAAACCAGTACCAGGAATAGAGTTGCCCGAGTCTTAAAATAGGCAGCAATTTCCCTATAAATAGAAGGTCACAAGGAGTATTTAGATGCTATAATAGCATGCCATTTTTTGGAAATCATTAAGTTAAAGGGTTAATCTACCTGGGTCTGCATAAACGATGCATATAAACGACTGTTCAGATTTGTGTTTCTATTTTTGCCTTTCTAATTGAACTGCAGGGTCATAAATAAAGTCTCGTAGTCAAGTGGGCAGTCTGCAATCACTACCCGCTATGCCACTGGCTAAATGTGTCAGAATAATGTCTCAATTTGCGGGGGGTGAAGAGGTGCATCCCATTTATTATGTGCTATAAACACTGTTTGCGCCCCACTAGACAAGGGGTGTGGCTTCAAGGTCAAAGGGCATGACAAGAGGAAGGGGCATGGCATCAATGCAACAATCTGTGACAAGAAGACCCTCAAGCGCATCATCAGAATGGCTGGCAGAATCACTAGTACTCAGTTACCATCACTGGATGACATCTTCACTGCTCGCTGCAGCAACAGGGCAAAGATTATCTGCGGGGATCCAACTCACCCCGGCCACAGTCTTTTTATTCCCCTACCCTCTGGTAGGCGTCTTAGAGCCCTACATGCCCGCACCACTAGGCTGAAGAACAGCTTTTACCCCAAAGCAATCAGTCTCCTAAATGCTCGGAGATTATTGCCCCTTCCTAGGATAGAAACTACCACAGACTGAAAGTGACTGCTGCATTCATGACCCCATGATGATCTCTTGTCTGCAGTGGTGTCTGAATCAGTGTGTATATATACTCATAAGTACTTCCTACTTTGCTCTTGCTATATATATATATATATATATATATGCTGTGAACTGTAAATAGTAATGCTTTCTAGTGCAATGTTTTGTTTTTTTCTAGTGTAATGCTTTAGTTTAAATGTCAGTTCTTGCTCCTCTGTCCATGGCATCTAGGATTGCTCCAAACAACATTTCATTGAATTGTACATTGTATTACATTGTATTGTACAGTGACAATAAAGGCATCTTATCTTATCTTATCTTATTTTGGCATAAAATTAGAAAACCAACAGGTGGAGTAAAGTGATTGGCCGTGCACCGGATATATCATCCAGCCTGCGGTCAATCTGGTGCAGGATTAGTAAATCTACCCCAATTATGTGCAATTTCTATTTTATTATTTTAAGACTTTACAGTTATAGTAAAATTATAGTAAAGACAAGTTGATTACCATGTACAGTCTACCACCCTGATAATACTACAGCATGCGGTCTACCACCCTGATAACACTACAGCGTGCGGTCTACCACCCTGATAACACTACAGCGTGCGATCTACCACCCTGATAACACTACAGCGTGCGGTCTACCACCCTGATAACACTACAGCGTGCGATCTACCACCCTGATAACACTACAGCGTGCGGTCTACCACCCTGATAACACTACAGCGTGCGGTCTACCACCCTGATAACACTACAGCGTGCGGTCTACCACCCTGATAACACTACAGCGTGCGGTCTACCACCCTGATAATACTACAGCGTGCGGTCTACCACCCTGATAATACTACAGCATGCGGTCTACCACCCTGATAACACTACAGTGTGAGGTCTACCACCCTGATAATACTACAGCGTGCGGTCTACCACCCTGATAACACTACAGCGTGCGGTCTACCACCCTGATAACACTACAGCGTGCGGTCTACCACCCTGATAACACTACAGCGTGCGGTCTACCACCCTGATAATACTACAGCGTGCGGTCTACCACCCTGATAATACTACAGCGTGCGGTCTACCACCCTGATAACACTACAGCGTGAGGTCTACCACCCTGATAACACTACAGCATGCGGTCTACCACCCTGATAACACTACAGCGTGCGGTCTACCACCCTGATAATACTACAGCGTGCGGTCTACCACCCTGATAACACTACAGCGTGCGGTCTACCACCCTGATAATACTACAGCATGCGGTCTACCACCCTGATAATACTACAACGTGCGGTCTACCACCCTGATAATACTACAGCGTGCGGTCTACCACCCTGATAATACTAGAGCGTGTAGTCTACCACCCTGATAACTCTACAGCGTGCAGTCTACCACCATGATAACACTACAGCCTGCGGTCTTCCTCCCTGATAACTCTACAACTTGCAATCTACCATCCTGATAATACTACAGCGTGCAGTCTACCATCCTGATAACACTACAGCGTGTGGTCTACCACCCTGATAATACTACAGTGTGCGGTCTACCACCCTGATAACACTACAGCGTGCGGTCTACCACCCTGATAATACTACAGCGTGCGGTCTACCACCCTGATAACACTACAGCGTGCGGTCTACCACCCTGATAATACTACAGCATGCGGTCTACCACCCTGATAATACTACAACGTGCGTTCTACCACCCTGATAATACTACAGCGTGCGGTCTACCACCCTGATAATACTAGAGCGTGTAGTCTACCACCCTGATAACTCTACAGCGTGCAGTCTACCACCATGATAACACTACAGCCTGCGGTCTTCCTCCCTGATAACTCTACAACTTGCAATCTACCATCCTGATAATACTACAGCGTGCAGTCTACCATCCTGATAACACTACAGCGTGTGGTCTACCACCCTGATAATACTACAGTGTGCGGTCTACCACCCTGATAATACTACAATGTGAGGTCCACCACCCTGATAACGCTACTAGAGATGGCCTTGCGGTTCACCTGGTGGGCATTTCGCAGCGAACTGTGCTCGTTTACTGTTCACCGAACGGGCGAACATATGGCGATATCTGCTGGCACCATATTCTTTTACATTGTGAAGAACTTTGACCCATGACATATCCATCAGGTGGTACAGGACAGCCAATAGAGACGTTTCAGCACATGGACACACCCCCTACCCTATAACAGAACCTGATCTGGCCGCCATTGTACATTCAGTCTTTTGCCAGTGTAGGGAGAGGTTGCTGTGTGGAGCAGGGACAGACTGTTAGGGACACCAAACGCTAGCTAATAGGGCCACAAAAGTGCTTTTAAGGACTGGTATAAGTGTGCTATCGATAGGTGTGATATACTGAGGGGTGTGATATACTTATAATATACTTTCTAACATAGAAAGTATATTATAGTGCATTTGTATTGTGCAGCAGTTGTGTGCGGTTCTGCTGCGATACCGCAGGTATATAGAGGGACAAATGCAAATGGGACAAATAATTTCTACTGGTGTGATATACCAGTTGCCCCCCCCAAAAAACTGATTGAAGCAGAGATGTTATATACCAATTATATACTTTCTATATAGTGCATTTGAAAGTGCAGCATTTGTTTGTGGTTTTTCTGCTGTAAAATTGATATCCAATGACCGTGTAATCTCCCTCCAGCCACATACTTAGGCCTCATGCACACGACCGTTGTGTGCATCCGTGGCCGTTGTTCCGTTTTCCGTGATTTTCTGTGGACCCATTGACTTTCAATGGGTCCGTTGAAAACTCGGAAAATGCACCGTTGTTCATCCGTGGCCGTGATCTGTGTTTCCTGTCCGTTAAAAATATATGACCTGTCCTATTTTTTTGACGGACAACGGTTCACGAACCCATTCAAGTCAATGGGTCCGTGAAAAAACACGGATGCACACAAGATTGGCATCCGCGTCCGTGATCCGTGGCCGTAGGCTACTTACACATAGACGGATCTCAGATCTGCATAAAAGCTTTTTTTTTTTTTTTTAAACTTTCAATTTTTATTGATTTTTCAACATAAGAAAATCAGACAGTAAATATGTCATTTGCATAAGCCAGAACAATGTTAAGATTTGCAAGTACAACTTTGACATTTATATTGTGATGTTACATATTTAAGCCAACAAAAGAATACCAGCTAATAAAAGTCACTTGTATAATCCAGCAACTATCACTTAATATATGTTAAGGATATTGATGACATATACAACAAATTGTAACATAGTCAATTCAAGAACAAGACTAATAGATTGAATCCAGAACTTGTGATCCATTTCTAAGATATATTTTATTCTATACTTTAGTGTACCGCTATATATGCTTACCCTATACCGTAATCCATCCACTGTCCTCCATCCACCGCTCTCTCCCGCCATGTATGTATACCACAGTATCAGTCCCTACAGAGCTACAGAGTGAATCTTAACTGCAAACGGGCATGAGCTCCACAATTCCCATCTTTTGTGAGCCCTTAAGCGTTCAGAGTAAGAATCTGCATATATATATTCATGTTGCATATACTGGTTAACTAGTGAGATCACATCAGGCACCTGAGGAGTAATGGGCAGCTTCCATGAGGTTGCAATAAGCTTCCTTGCAGCTGAGAGAATGCCCATCATAACCGGTCTATGGGAGTGAGGTAAATCTCCTATTCCGATGGATAACACAGCTAATGGAGGGTCGAGGGGGATCTGGAAGCCCGCCACTGTCGAGATAAGGTCAAAAATCTTCCTCCAAAAAGGGAGAATAATAGGGCATGACCACCACATATGTGATAAGCTTCCCTTTTCCCCACAATTCCTCCAGCAGTTTGAACTATATTCAGGATCCATGTGTGCTATGCGGGCCGGCGTCAAGTACCATCTAAGTTGTATTTTCCTATTTTGTTCAATGTGATTAATACATTTGGCAGTAGCTATCGTCCAGTGGAAAGCATCCCTCCACTCCCCGACCGACCAAGAGCTTTCAAATTCTTCTTCCCATTTCACCATAAAGTTAAGCTTTGTTTCTAAAGTAGGGTCAAGTGCATGATATGCAGTAGCAAGGCCTTTCCCCTGACCTGTCGTACCAGTAAAGTATTTACCAAAAGGGGTCGTTTCATTCATTGAAATAGTGGGAAGTCTCGTTCTGTGCAGCATATGCCTAACTTGTAGGTACTGATAAAAACAAGTGTTAGGTATACCATAATTCTGATGTAAGGTCTCAAATGTTTTCATAGTATCACCTTCATACAACTGATCCAGACGTGTGATACCTGCCTTCTCCCATTTATCTAAGGAGAGATCAGGGACCCCATATGTAAGCGCAACCAGTGGGATCTCAGATCTCTTAGGTGTGAAAAGCAACCCTTTCTCTATATAATTGGACCAGGTCCAAACTGCCGCTTGCATAGTCAAGAGAGGGGGTGTAGATTTAGGCGCTTCTAGGGAAAGGGCGGCAAGAAAGCCTGGGAGAGAACCCAGTTTTGTGTAGGTGGATTCTAATTCATGCCATCTCTGTAGCGAGGAAGGCGCCCACCACTCTTTAGTCTGCTCAATGAGGTTCGCCTTATAATAACGAATGAGGTCCGGGACTCCAAGGCCCCCTTCTCTCAGTTTTGGGTATAGGGCTCGACGGTCCACCCTAGGTGCTTTGTTACCCCATATAAATTTTATAAGGTCCGACTGCAATATTTTTAATATTTTTTGTGGAATGATAAGAGGAATACATCTAAGTTTATAGAGGATCTTAGGAAGAATCATCATTTTGACCGCATTAATTCTGGCCAGCCATGACATAAACAGTTTAGAATACTCGGCATAGTCTGTTAGTAATTCTTTTCTCAGGGAGTCGAGATTGCTTCTCACCAAATTTTGTATACGAGGTGTTAATAGTATGCCCAGGTAAACTATGCCATCCTCTGCCCACTGAAATGGAGCCCTCACCAGAATTTCCCTTTTGAGGGGTTCTTGGATCGCAAATGGGAGAATATGCGATTTTGTAACATTAAGTTTATAGAAGGAGGCTTGAGCATATTCATTTAAGACTTCCATAACGTTTGGGAGAGATATCTCTGGGTTCGTAAGTGATAACAGGACATCATCTGCGTATAATCCTATTTTGTGTGATGCATTACCCACATGTATACCTAAAATACCTGGGTCCAAGCGGATTCTTTCTGCCAGGGGCTCCATCACTAGCGCAAAAACCAACGGTGACAACGGGCAGCCTTGTCTGGTACCGTTCGTTATATCAAAGCTTTTGGAATAAAAGCCAGATGCTAAAACTCGAGCTGATGGCAGAGAATATAGATTTAAGATAGCCGATAGAATAGGTCCCCGGAACCCAAAATGATTTAACACCTCCGTCAGAAACCCCCAGTGCACCCTATCGAAAGCTTTTTCAGCGTCAAGCGATATAAATATTGTGGGTGCACTGGAGGAATCCGCTATTTGGAGCAGATCAATTACTCTACGAGTTCCATCCCTACATTGGCGGCCAGGTATGAAACCAACTTGGTCAGTGGACACTAATTTAGGAAGAAGGGGCTGTAACCTTAGGGCCAGTAGTTTAGAGAATAATTTTAAGTCATTATTTAATAAAGATATGGGTCGGAAATTTGCTGGAGTATCATGAGGTTTCCCTGGTTTAGGGATTGTTGTGATAATAGCACATAACATCTCTTTGGGTATAGCACCCGGAAGCAGAAATGTATTAAAAAGCCGCGTAATGTATGGTAACAAGTTTACTTTAAAGGATTTATAATAGTCCCCCGAAAAGCCATCTGGGCCTGGAGCTTTGTGCAGTTTTAATGATTTAATAGCTATATCTACTTCTCGTTCTGAAAAGGGGGCATTGAGTAATTCCAAATCTTGGGAGGCAATACTTGGGAGAGATACTGATTTTAAGAAATTCTGTATGGTATGTGAGGTAGGTTGTGGGGTGCCATCGTCATTTTTCAAATTATAAAGGGAACTATAGTAATCCGCAAACGCATCCGCAATATCAATCGGGTGTGTAGTCATCTTTCCATTATTTTGCTTCATTGAGTCTATACGGGAGGCTACTTCCCTTTTTTTCAGCCTGCGGGCTAGCATAGCTCCGGCTCTATCTCCTAAGTGATACCATTTTGCCTTTGACCTGGTTAGGGCCTTTTCAAATTTGCAAAGCAAGAGAGAGCGTAATTGAAAGCGCAAGTCTGTGATTTGGGCTGATAGTGTATCTGTAGGTGTCTCCTTAAATCGCATTTCTGCCTCCACTATTTGAGCTAAAATATCTTGCATCCGTTTATCTCTTTGCTTTTTAAGTTTGGACGCAGTCTGAATGAAAAGGCCTCTCATGAAACTTTTATGGGCGCACCATAATGTGGAGACGCTGATATCTGGCGTGTCATTAAGAACAAAATATTCGTCCAAAGCTTTAGAGAATATTTGGTGCCGATTCTCATCCCTCAGCAAAAATGAGTTAAGGCGCCAAAGCGGTGGGTTAGGATTAGGATAATTATCTGAGATGTGTAGGTAGATTGGAGCATGATCAGACCATGTAATATTACCTATTGCTGTGTGAGAGGTTTTATGAAGAAGGTCTTTGGAAATAAGGAAATAGTCGATTCTAGATTGGGAGATATGAACCTGGGACATAAAGGTATAATCCCTTTCTGTCGCATGTTGGTACCTCCATATATCATGTAGGGGAGTAGTTTTGAGAAGCTTACCCAACGCAGGCCGATGACCCCCCGTTTTCTTGGAACAATCCATCAAAGGATCAATGGGCAGGTTAAAATCCCCTCCTAGAATGATGGAACCCCTGGCAAAATTCAGCAACTTCTTAAAGAACCTCGTAAGGAAAGAAATTTGGTGAGAATTAGGTACATAGACATTAGCTATGGTGTATTCAGCATGATTGATAGAGCAAAGGAGAATAATATATCGTCCCGCCTGATCAATAATAGTTTGATGTGCTTTAAATTGGACCGAACGCCTAACTCCTATAAGAACCCCAGCTTTTTTAGCTTCTGCTGATGCAAAATAAAGATGCGGGTAGTGCCTATTTGAACACTTACCAACATCTTTGGTCAGCAAATGAGTTTCTTGAGCTAGCACTATATCACACTTAGTCTTATTCGCATCATTCCACAGTGCAGAGCGCTTGTAGGGGGAATTTAGCCCCTTTACATTTATAGACATTAGGTGTAGTACCATTGTGGGTTTGTGGGGACAAGTGAGTACTTAGCGTTAAACTGGAGAGAACGGCGGATTTCAGACGGCGAGACGGACACAGCAGATTCGGGATCACATTGATTCTGGAAGAAACAACAGAAGTTAACGAGATCACAAAGTGAAACTAGGCAAACATGCCTATATTGGTACAAAAACCAAAGGAAAGCGCCCATGAGTTTTCAGGAGCGCAAAGGTTTTCAAATTAAACAGAAAGATCCTGACAGGATCACCTTAGTTTATAAGAACCATAAGTGATTTTGAGGTTAGAGTATTCAGAAAAGATAATAGATTTGGCATAGCAACTACAACAGTAGAAGTGTTACCCATTCCAGCCCACTTTATAGACAGAAAAGAAGGAATATTAGGCAGTTTATGTAAGGGTTAATGAAAGATCGAATATAGAATAGAAGGACGTAGATGTCCCAGTTTAGGATACATGAGAGTTCCCACATCATAAGAAAATTTTTATATTAGAAAATATTCATGTTATCTCCTCATCGGGTTGTTTAGGGGACAACCGATCATTCTTTCTTTTATTACTTTTCCCATGCCTGCCAGCTTGTGCAGTGGACCACGGGATCGGGGCTGGTATTACTGGAAAAGCCTGTAGATTTTGGACACTGCACCAATCTTCAATGGAGATCATGGGGTCTCCCAGTGCTGATAAAAGTTCCGTAAGGTCCTCATATCGACGGATAGAGAATCTTTTCCCCGCCACCGTGGTAGAGAGTCCAAACGGGAACATCCAGCGGTATAATATTTTCCTATTTCGCAGCAAATCTGTGAGAGGTTTCAGTTGTTTCCTTTTGTGCAGAGTTATAGGGGCAAGGTCTTGGAATAGCACAAGTTGGTGATCTTCAAAAGACCAAGAGGGGGATACCCTAGCCTTCCCCAGCATATCTTCCTTGACTCTGAAGTCCAGAAATCTACAAATAATGTCCCTGGGGGGATCATTAGGGTTAGGTCTTGGTCTTAGTGCTCTGTGTGCTCTCTCAATTTCAATGGAGAGGGGGTAGTGGTCTCCTAATAAAGATATGGCAATCTGTTTCACCGTTGAAAGTAGAGATTCTGCAGTATACGTTTCAGGAAGGCCACGGATTCTTAAATTATTGCGCCTATTACGATTATCTTGGTCCTCCATTTGGATGTATATCTGGTTCAGATGATCTTGACATGTTTGAAAATGAGTGGCAACTTCTCTGGAATGATTGCAGAGTTCTGCTGTGGTGTCCTCTAAACTATCCACACGGTGACCAATATGGCGTAGGTCTTGTTTAATTTCTTGTAAATTCTGTGCTAGAGGCGACAGAGCATTGGTAAGGGTTTGCTGAAAAAAGTCCCTTGATAAAGGGAGATCCGTCTGTGCTGCAGCTTGTGGTTCATCCTGCAGTGTGTCACTTAAGGATAAAGGTTGATTCACATGAGCAGATGTTTCAGCATTTGCAGACGCTTTTGTAATAAATTTCTCTATATTGCCTTTGCCATGCGGAGTTTTCTGAGGCATGTTAGGATCCCTAGAAACAGGTTGGCCGTATTTAACCATTGCAAGATAGGTGGTTTAAGTCCTTTAGAAGCTGGAGAAATCACTTAAAGATGCTATGCCTTTGCGTGCAGCATTTCCTCACATAAGCTATAAAGGTGTCCAGACAGGATAGATCATAATTAATGATCTGAAAACATTGAGCCTATGGCTCTAATACGTAGGATAGATAGACCCCCTCTCAACAGGTAAAAGGAGGGACATTTGAAAACATTAGGACTCAGTCCTCACAGTAAATCGATCCAGAGATAACTGGGGAGACCAGATGCTTTATGTGCTAGTGGCACTTCACCTTTAATGGCGCTGGGTCCTCTAGTATGAATTGAAAAGACACAGTACCTTCAATATGCAAAGCCTGAGGGGCAATGAACAGCAGGCCTCCTTTCACCTCAGAGGGCCTCAGCTCCGATCAATGCAGAGTAGGTCTCTAATCCTCCACCGGAGATGCTCCCTGTTAAGATGGCGCCGTACTTCAGGCGGCTCTGCCACGCGCTGCTAACGTTCGGCACAACGGGACTCTCACTCCACACTGCGCAGGCTTCTTATTTGCAGCGGGATCCCATCCAGGGAAGCTCCGGTCTTTACCTCTCCCTATAGTTATTCGCTGGGAGGTATGTAAAATCTATGTCCCGGCCTGTGTGTTAGATCCGGGTGCCGCCTGTTAACTAGGCCCCGATCACATCTCCGGTTCACCGGCACCTAGAGAGCTCCAGGTAGGGTCAAATCGCAGCTGGCAGGTTAAAGCCTTCCAAAATGAGGGATTTGTGGCAGTATAGGGCAGTTTCCTGACAGGATGGTGGTGGATGCAGGGTCAAGTGGACAGAGCTCCCTCACCACACGTCTCTTCCTGTCCGCGGCAAGCCACGCCCCACACAATTCTAATTTTTCTGCATAAAAGCTTTTTAAGAGCTGAGTTTTCACTTCGTGAAAACTCAGATCCGACAGTATATTCTAACACAGAGGCATTCCCATAGTGATGGGGACGCTTCAAGTTAGAATATACTACGAACTGTGTACATGACTGCCCCATGCTGCTTAGCAGCACCCGATCTCTTACAGGGGGCTGTGATCCGCACAATTAACCCCTCAGGTGCCGGACCTGAGGGGTTAATTGTGCATATCATAGCCCTCTGTAAGAGATCAGGTGCTGCCAGGCAGGAGGGGGCACACCCCCTCCCTCCCCAGTTTTAAATTCATTGGTGGTCAGTGGGGCCCCCCTCCCTCCCCTGTATTACTGTACATTCATTGGTGGCCAGTGGGCCCCCTCCCTCCCCTGTATTACTGTACATTCATTGGTGGCCAGTGGGCCCCCCCTCCCTCCCCTGTATTAATGTACATTCATTGGTGGCCAGTGGGCCCCCCCTCCCTCCCCTGTATTACTGTACATTCATTGGTGGCCAGTGCGGCCCCCCCTCCCTCCCCCTCCTAATTAAAATCCCCCCCCCATCATTGGTGGCAGCGGAGAGTTCCGATCGGAGTCCCAGTTTAATCGCTGGGGCTCCGATCTGTAACTATGGCAACCAGGACGCTACTGCAGTCCTGTTTGCCATGGTTACTTAGGAATTTTTAGAAGCATTATACTTACCTGCGATGTCTGTGACCGGCCAGGCGCTCCTCCTACTGGTAAGTGACAGGTCTGTGCTATAAGCAATGCGCCGCACAGACCTTTCACTTACCAGTAGGAGGAGCGCCCGGCCAGTCACAGACAGCGAAGGTAAGTATAATGCTTCTAAAATTGCTAAGTAACCATGGCAACCAGGACTGCAGTAGCGTCCTGGTTTCCATGGTTACCAATCGGAGTCCCAGCGATTAAACTGGGACTCCGATCGGAACTCTCCGCTGCCACCAATGATGGGGGGGATTTTAATTAGGAGGGGGAGGGAGGGGCGGCCCACTGGCCACCAATGAATGTACAGTAATAAAGGGGAGGGAGGGGGGGCCCACTGGCCACCAATGAATGTACAGTAATACAGGGGAGGGAGGGGGCCCACTGGCCACCAATGAATGTACAGTAATACAGGGGAGGGAGGGGGGCCCCACTGACCACCAATGAATTTAAAACTGGGGAGGGAGGGGGGGTGCCCCCTCCTGCCTGGCAGCACCTGATCTCTTACAGAGGGCTATGATACGCACAATTAACCCCTCAGGTGTGGCACCTAAGGGGTTAATTGTGCGGATCACAGCCCCCTGTAAGAGATCGGGTGCTGCTAGGCAGCAGGGGGCAGTCATGTACACAGTTCGTAGGATATTCTAACTTGAAGCGTCCCCATCACTATGGGAACGACTCTGTGTTAGAATATACTGTCGGATATGGGTTTTCACGATCTAACTCAAATCCGATGGTATATTCTAACATAGAGGCATTCCCATGGTGATGGGGACGCTTCAAGTTAAAATATACCATCAGATTGGAGAAAACTCTGATCCGATGGTATAATAGGGACTCCTGACTTTACATTGAAAGTCAATGAGGGACGGATCCGTTTGCAATTGCACCATATTGTGTCAACATCAAACGGATCCGTCCCCATTGACTTGCATTGTAAGTCAGGACGGATCTGTTTGGTTCCGCACGGCCAGGCGGACACCAAAACGACTTTTTCCTTCATGTCCGTGGATCCTCCAAAAATCAAGGAAGACCCACGGAAGAAAAAATGGACACGGATCACGGACCTACGGACCCCGTTTTTGCGGACCGCAAAAAATAACGGTCGTGTGCATGAGGCCTTACTTGTTCTTTTCTGTACGGTTAATGCCTAATGTTTGGGGCCTCGTAAGAATTCATCACCAGTGACGACCACGTGTTATCGAATTTCAACTATTATCATTAGGGTTTTTTTTAAGAGAGGGGATTTTGTTAGCCATGTTTTTAATCCAATTTTATATTTTTAGTTCTTTTAAACATATGTATCTGACCTGTATTTGTTCTGGCCTGCAGTAAGATTGATATCCATTGACCGTGTAATATACCTCCGGCCACATAATCACTTGATCTTTTCTGTCCGGTGAATGCCTAATGTTTAGGACCTGTAGTCCACTGGCCTGCAGTAAAATTTTTATCAATTTAACGCATAATGTACCTCGAGTCACATAAGAATGTGGCCTGCCGCGAACTTGCGGTTCGCGAACATTTCATTGCGTTCGTGAACCGTCCCCGCCGATATTTGTCCATCACTGAACACTACAGTGTGAGGTCTACAACCATGATAATACTACAGCGTGTGGTCTACCACACTGATAACACTACAATGTGCGGTCTACCTCCCTGATAACACTACAGCTTGCGGTCTACCACCATGATAACACTACAACGTGAGGTCTACCACCCTGATATCACTACAGCATGCAGTCTACCACAGTGATAATACTACAGCGTGCGGTTTACGACACTGATAATACTATAATATATTGTCTACCACCCTGATAACACTACAATGTGAGGTCTACCACACTGATAATACTACAACTTGCGGTCTACCACAGTGATAATACTACAGCGTGCAGTCTACCACACTGATAATACTACAACGTGCGGTCTACCACAGTGATAATACTACAGCATGCAGTCTACCACCCTGATAACACTACAACGTGCGGTCTACCACAGTGATAATACTACAGCGTGCAGTCTACCACAGTGATAATACTACAGCGTGCGGTTTACCACAGTGATAATACTACAGTGTGCGGTCTGCCACACTGATAATACTACAGCGTCGGTCTACCACCGTGATAGTGCTACAGCGTGCGGTTTACCACAGTGATAATACTACAGCGTGCGGTTTACCACAGTGATAATACTACAGCGCACGGTCTACAACAGTGATAATACTACAGCGTGCAGTCTACCACCCTGATAATACTACAGTATATTGTCTACCACACTGATAATACTACAGCGTGTGGTCTACCACAGTGATAATACTACAGCGTGCAGTCTACCACCCTGAAATACTACAGTATATTGTCTACCACACTGATAATACTACAGCATGCAGTCTACCACAGTGCTAATACTACAGCGTGCGGTCTACCACAGTGATAATACTACAGTGTGCGGTTTACCACACTGATAATACTACAGTGTGCGGTCTACCACTGTGATAATACTACAGCGTTCGGTCTAACACAGTGATAATACTACAGCGTGCGGTCTATCACAGTGATAATACCACTGGATGCGGTCTACCACTGTGATAATACCACAGCATGCGGTCTACCACAGATATAATACCACAGTGTGCGGTTTACCACAGTGATAATACTACAGCGTGCGCTCTACAACAGTGATAATACTACAGCGCGCGGTCTACAACAGTGATAATACTACAGCGTGCGGTCAACCACACTGATAATACTACAGCGTGCAGTCTACCACAGTGCTAATACTACAGCGTGCGGTCTACCACAGTGCTAATACTACAGCGTGCTGTCTACCACAGTGCTAATGCTACAGCGTGCGGTCTATCATAGTGATAATACTACAGCATGCAGTCTAACACAGTGATAATACTATAGCATGCGGTCTACCACAGATATAATACCACAGCTTGCGGTCTACCCCAGTGATAACACTACAGCGTGCGGTCTAGAACAGTGATAATACTACAGCGTGCGGGCTAGAACAGTGATAATACTACAGCGTGCGGGCTAGAACAGTGATAATACTACAGCGAACAGTCAATCACACTGATAATACTACAGCCTGCGGTCTACCACCCTGATAATACTACAGTATATTGTCTACCACAGTGATAATACTACAGCGTGCAGTCTACCACAGTAATAATACTACAGCGTGCGGTCTACCACAGTGATAATACTACAGCATGCAGTCTACCACAGTGATAATACTACAGCGTTTGGTCTAACACAGTGATAATACCACAGCGTGCGGTCTACCACCGTGATAATACTACAGCGTGTGGTCTACCACAGTAATAATACTACAGCGTGCGGTCTACCACAGTGATAATACTACAGCGTGCGGTCTACCACAGTGCTAATACTACAGCGTGCGGTCTACCACAGTGATAATACTACAGCGTGCGGTCTATCATAGTGATAATACCACAGCATGCAGTCTACCACAGATATAATACCACAGCATGCGGTCTACCACAGTGATAATACTACAGCGTGCAGTCTAACACAGTGATAATACTATAGCATGCGGTCTACCACAGATATAATACCACAGCTTGCGGTCTACCCCAGTGATAATACTACAGCGTGCAGTCAATCACACTGATAATACTACAGCCTGCGGTCTACCACCCTGATAATACTACAGTATATTGTCTACAACAGTGATAATACTACAGCGAGCAGTCAATCACACTGATAATACTACAGCCTGCGGTCTACCACCCTGATAATACTACAGTATATTGTCTACCACAGTGATAATACTACAGCGTGCAGTCTACCACAGTAATAATACTACAGCGTGCGGTCTACCACAGTGATAATACTACAGTGTGCGTTCTACCACAGATATAATACCACAGCGTGCAGTCTACCACAGTGATAATACTACAGCGTGTGGTCTACCACACTGATAATACTACAGCATGCAGTCTACCACAGTGATAATACTACAGCGTGCTGTCTACCACAGTGATAATACTACAGCGTTCGGTCTAACACAGTGATAATACTACAGCGCGGTCTACCACACTGATAATACTACAGTCTTAACGGAATATAACAGACTCTTAGGATGGAATGCAGAATAGAACTGTCGATGGGACTTTTTTTAAATTCATACATAACAGAAAAAAACACTGAACCGTTTTCTGTGCCCATTGGAATGTATTAGGACGGAGCAAAACGGAATGCCTCTTAATGGGTTCCGTTTTGCATTCCGTCTGAAAATTCCATTATATTCTGCTGTAACCCCAGTGTAACGGAATTACCTAACGCTGATGTGAACCCGCCCTAACACTACAATGTGTGATCTGTGACACTGATAACACTACTGTGTGCGGTCTACCACATAGATAACACTGCTGAGCTACTGAAGAGTTTTCGGGTTTTTTTTGTGGCCGTCTCACTGAGATTCCTCCTTGTAGAGTATATTACCAATCTGCCCATTGTTGCCAGCAAGAGTGACAAATATTTAAAGGGCTTCTGTCAGCAGTTTTGTCCCTATGACAATGGCTGACCTGTTACATGTGCACTTGGCAGCTGAAGACATCTGTGTTGGCCCCATGTTCATATGTGTCCGCATTGCTGAGAAATATGATATTTTAATAGATGCAAATTAGCCTATGATCCTGTCAATCAAAGTGCAGAGGGTTCTGTGGTTGCAGTAAGAGCTGAGCCTCTAGGTGTAACGGCAACGCCCCCATTGCTCCTAGAGGCTCATTTGCATACAATAAAACATCATTTTTCTCAGCAATGCGGGCACATATGAACATGGAACCAACACGGAGGCCTTCAGCTGCCAAGTGCACATGTAACAGGTCAGCCAGTGTCATACTGTACAAAACTGCTGACAGATGCTCTTTAAGACAACATCTTGGACAAGTTTCAAAGCCAAAAAAATGTATTCTATTTTTTTTAAATGATAAGAAAACAATAGGAAATGCTCTATTATATTTTGTATTTTTACATTAAATATTTAACATTGCAACGTACAAAATAACAAAACAAATTTAATCGACGCGTTTCTGAATCTTTTATGAGCAAAGAAACGATGCACGTAAAATGTATGAAAGAGTAAAAGTAAAACAATACAAATGACATTTGTAAAAATGTAAAACTCGTTGCAGCAAATGTCCGATGCTTTTATTATTTCCTATGGATCTAGTCACAACCCTTTGAACACGTTTGGTAAATGTCCTGCTGGAGCCCGGAGGGCCCAGGAGTGTTTTTCTGGAAGCCCTCACTCTCTCAGTGAACCTTAGCCGTGTTTGTTTTTTATCTGCTGCAGCAAACTTAGTAGTAAGCAAAAGCTAATAAAGAGGCCCATTCATGCCCGCCGGTGAACTGTGTCCAATTTTCCAAACACACCTGGCGCGTTTTATGCATAAGTAGTTTCCAAAATGTCCCTGAGCAATGAAGTGCAGCTCATGGTTACTCCATAAGAGGCTACATAATAGATGTGAGTCCATGGATTGCAAGTAACCTGTGGGATCCAAATGGTATCTTGCATTTGGGGTATGCTGTATCTTTACATTTGTGCAAGCTTGAAGGGGTTGTCCAGGAATGTTCTATTGACGGTTTATCCTCCCTATCTCATTGGTGAGGGTCCGACACGTCAGCTGTTCTTCAGTTGTCAAAGAGATAGGTGACGTAGCTCTGTTCATTGTATGAGCTAGTTACCATGCACTTCAATGGAAGCAGCACTGCAGTAACCAGCTCTGTCCACTACACAATGGATGGCGCTGTGCAGTTCCAGAGACCGTGCTACTTCAGAACGGCTGATCGGCAGAGATGTTGAGCGTTAGATCCGGCCACGCAAGATCGAAAAAACAGCAAAAAAATTTGATATTGATAGAGCAATGTCCTATGACTTACTTGCAGGGTTATTCCCATCTTACAAAGTGATGGCATCTAATTTGGATATGCCTTGACCTCTGGGACCACCACTGATCTTGAGAATAAAGGGGCAGCTGCATTTGCTGTACTTTGCCACTCCCGGCCATCTGATGTGCGGACGGCTGCAGCATGGCAACTTTCAATTGAGACACTATGTCCAGGGGGCGCTGTTTTGGAGTTAATTGCAGTGATTTGGGTCCTGTGCTAAAAAAAAAGAGCTACAGCCCCTTCATTCTCAGGATCTTCTGGCTGGATCTCAATATTCCATCACTTATAGTATGACAACCCTTTAAATATCTTACTCCATGCAGTGGTATGCAGGGCTTGCAGCTGTGGGAAGTGCATTAAATATAGATGTTGTCCCATTATGCCCTATAGGAACATATGGACATCACAGAGGGAGTCTGAGACCTCTGACATAAGCCGAAGCAAAAGAAACACTACATAGAATGACTCTGGTTCTGAAGGGCTCAGCAGTGCATGATCACATATTCACATGAACGAACCCTATGTAATACTACATTGCACCTTAAAGGGGTTGTGCCACAAAACATATTCTACATTTTTCAAGCCAGCACCTGGATCTGAATACTTTTGCAATGGAATGTAATGAAAGATTTAGCATAGCCACTGCGATATTCAATAAAATGTATTTGTATAGCTCCACCTGCCATATGTTCTTTTCCCTATTTCTTGTCCACCTCGCTGAGGTGGTCACACATGCTCAGTTTGAAGGCTATACATACCTTCTGAGCAGTTTTTTTTTTTTACTCACTTTGGGCTAAAAATAATTTTTTCAATTGGCCGTTATTAAAAATTTTCAGCCATTTTTGATTTACATGGGTTAAAAATCAGTCTCTTTGCTAACTAAGTATCACTTCTAAGTCCTATTAGCTAAGGGCTCGTGTGAAGCCTTTTCTCTGATCTCCTCACCTCATTAACACTCATTCAAGCTAAACACTTAGCAAACTGATAAGAATATGGCATAGATGAGTGTTTTTATGAGGTCAGGAGATCAGAGATAAGCTTCCCATGAGCTCACATGTCAACTTATGGGGACAGAAGTGACACTCTGCAAACAGACCGATTGTTAACCCTTGTCCTCAAAAACAGCTGAACATTTTTAATAACGACAAACTGAAATAATGATTTCTAGCCCAAAATGAGTAAAATACAATCATAAATAATTGCCCTGAACATGTCCATGGCCTTTAAATCTTTAACTGCCACCAGGAATATCTACTGTTAGGAGCAGTGTCAAATTACAGGGAAAGATATACAGCAGAAAGGACACTCCCATTGGAGCAATGAATGGGGAGATCTCTGGATCCATGTGAGGTACAGGGCTGGTTCTAGCTTTGTTAAAAAAGAGATTGTCATGTCCTATATGATGTCTGACTGTAATTTTTTATATCAGTCAGTAAGCTGCCACCTATATCAGGTTCTAGTAGCCAAGCCAACTGATCGTCTGATCATACAGTTCTAGGCAACATCTGCTCTAATCATCTCCTCCCTGGCCAGATCATAGAGAATAGAAGACGTGGGGTCCCTTCCCTGGGACATTTCAGTATCACCAATACTATGGAACAGTAATAGATGTAAGTGAGAAAACAGTTTCACTGTAACTTTCCACTATGTTTTAAGTCAGTTCTGTTTAACGCACCCAAAGTCAGGAGGAGGCGAGGAAAGCACAGGCATCAATGCCCAATTCATTGCACACAATTAACTTTCCTTCTCCTGATGTTAATAAAGAGTGACAAATAGCTAGAAGAAGAACAAGACACAAGAAGTTTATACAGAACATTGGATTACACATTTATCCCCCATGTGTCCAAATCCCAATGAATGTTTCCACATGAAATATAAAATCAAAGATGTAAATTATGTTATAAAATGGTCGTATTACTTTATGTGTAAAAAAAAAAAAGCAACTTTTTGTTTCATCTATCTTTCAGAATGAAGAATAAATTTTGGTATTTTGAATTTGGGACGTCTGAAACTTTCTCCGCAACTTGCAAAAAACTTCATGAAGCAATTGAAATAGAAGTGAGTAACACTGTGTGACAAACTACGGTAGTAGGAAATTGTTGACCAGTAGAATTGTGAATGTAGCTCTGGAGTATAATACAGGATGCAACTTGGGATTAGTGCAGGATAAGTTATGGATGTTCATAGTAACTCCACCAGCAGAATAGTGATTGTAGCTCTGGAGTATAATACTTGATGTAACTCAGGATCAGTACAGGATAAGTACTGTAATGTATGTACACAGTGGCTCCACCAGCAGAACAGTGAGTGCAGCTTTGGAGTATAATACAGGCTGTAACTCAGAATTCAGAATAAGTAATGTATGTACACAGTGGCTCCACCAGCAGAATAGAGAGTGCAGCTCTGAGGTATAATACACGATGTAACTCAGGATCAGTACAGGATAAGTAATGTAATGTATGTACACAGTGACTGCCCTAGCAGAATAGTGAGTGCAGCTTTGGAGTATAATACAGGATGTAACTCAGAATTCAGAATAAGTAATGTATGTACATAGTGACTCCACCAGCAGAATAGTGAGTGCAGCTCTGGAGTATAATACAGGATGTAACTCAGGATCAGTACAGGATAAGTAATGTCATGTATGTACATAGTGACTCCACCAGCAGAATAGTGAGTGCAGCTCTGGAGTATAATACAGGATGTAACTCAGGATCAGTACAGGATAAGTAATGTATGTACACAGTGACTCCACCAGCAGAATAGTGAGTGCAGCTCTAGAGTATAATACAGGATATAACTCAGGTTCAGCACTGTCACAAACGTACTGAGACTTACGGACGTCCCGGTGACAGTGAGTGGCAGGAGATCTGTGAGACTGGCAATACGTGGTTTGATTTGACAGGTTTTCCTTGTGTATCAATTGGTGTCTGTGTTGTTTCTGGTAATGGCCACACCCATTGCTTCCAGGTGTTGCTTATGTGGTCATTTAACCTTCCTAATTTATAGTTGCCTCTCCCACTATTGTGTGCGGTTTATAGCTTCTGTGCCTGTGGCTTGTTTGTGGATGGATCTCGGCTGAGTTCCTGGTTCTTCCACTACCTCTTTGAAGTTAAGTCTTTCGTTTCCCTTTAGTATTTTGTTTGGGTTCTGTGTGTTGCATTTCCTTTTTGTTTGTATTGGGCCTGAGGTAGACTCCTGTTCGTCCTTCCTTTTGGAGAAACAGGTAGTCTCATCCCTGCCATTAGTACCAGGGTCCCATAGGGCTAGATAGGACTCTAGGTATTCCTGCATATGAACACACCTACCTCTGGGTTCTGTTCACACTGGTAGTCAGTCAGCATTTTGGTTAGGGTTTTCACTAGATGGTGTCCATCTTCCTTCCCTAGTTCTCAGGCCTGATTCCCTGTTTTTCCCTTCCCTCCTATGCTTGGTGTGGTGTTTCCCTCCCACACCGCAGCGTGACAAGTACAGGATAAGTAATGAAATGTACAGTATGTACACAGTGACTGCACCAGCAGAATAGTGAGTGCAGCTCTGGAGTATAATACAGGATGTAACTCAGAATCAGTACAGGATAAGTAATGTAATGTATGTACACAGTGACTCCACCAGCAGAATAGTGAGTGCAGCTCTGGAGTATAATACAGGATGTAACTCAGAATCAGTACACGATAAGTAATGTAATGTATCTACACAGAATAGTGAGTGCTAGTATTGAGCGAGCATGATCGGCTGAATACTAGTTCTGCTCGAGCATCGATATGCTCGGCACATAGTGGTACTCGGCCAAGTACCGCATGTGTTCGAGCGCAATGCTCGAGTCTCCTGCCCGCACGTTTTGCGGCTGCTAAGCAGCCAATAAACGTGCAGGTTTGTACTGCCCTCACTGTAATGCCAGTAGCCATGTTAGCTACTGGCATTTCAGTGATTGGCTGACCGGAACACTACATTGGGTGCTCTATAGCACCCGATGACACGTGTTCGGCTCATCTAAGTCAGGGAGAGCTGAGGATAGTAAGGGACAGAGAGTGTAGGGAGTGTAATCAAAAATTGTACAAAAACGTTTCAGAGACCCAGAAGTCCTTGTAAGGACTATTGTGTGTGACAGCAGCAATATATTTTTGTAGCGCAACCTGCGCTAAATTGCTCAATGTTAGGGAGAGCTGTGCATAGGAAGGGACAGACAGAGTAAGGAATGTTATTGGAAGATTTTTATACAAAAAACTTTTCAGAGACCCAAAAGTCCTTTTAAGGACTATTGTGTGTGACAGCAGCAATATATATTTTTAGTGCATCCTGCGCTAAATATCGTGTAATAGGCCGCTGCGGACAGTAAAGTTATCAGCGCCACATCTCCTGTGTAAAGTTTGCGCATCCCTAAAATATCAGTGACATCCAGTGCAGTTTTTCCATAGACGGTGTCCCCTGCGGACAGGTAAATTATCCGCGCTACATCTCCTGTCTAAAGTGTGCACATCCCTAAAATATCAGTGACATTCAGTGTACCTTTTTCCGTAGACACTGCAAACTGTGACATTACCTGTGGTACCTGTCCTGTATAACGTTTCCTCATCACAAATACTGTTATACATTTTTTTTGCACATACACTTCCAAATCCTACGCTACTGTACGTGTGACATACTTTCAAGAATATATCACATTTAAAAAAACATTTAAAATGAAAAAGGCAAGCAGTAAGGGACAGGGAAGTGGCCGTGATGCTGATAGTGCACTCAGAGGCCGTGGCTCTGGGCGTGGAGAAACTGTGCCTGCTGCCAGAGCACAAGAAAAACAATCATCCACAATACCTAGCTTCATGTCCCAGTTTGCAGGGTGGCGCAGGACACCCCTGTTGAAGTCAAACAGTGCGAGAAGGTGGTCGGTTGGATTCCAGCAGATAGTGCTTCCAGTCGGTTAAGCACCACCATGACTTCCACCATGTCCAGTCCAGTCTCAGTATTTAGGAGTCTGGTCCACACAATCCTCACTCTGATCCTCCTTCCTCCCACCATTTACAGTTCGGCCAAACAAGTGATCCCACACTGGGATATTCAGAGGAGTTCAATTCAGCGCCATTACTTGATTTGGCCCTCTTGCCAAGCACGCTTGAAGAGGGACATGAGATCATGTCCCCTAATTCCCAACCTCTTGAGCATCCACAGCCACAAGAAAATGACGGTAGTGAACGGCAATTAGAGTTCAATGAGGTGGATGATGATGAGACACAGTTGCCAATGAGTCAACAGCAATTAATGTCTCAAGAGGTTGATGAAGAGGATGAGACACTGGTGGCAATCACTGAGGTTGAGGTTAGGTCAACAAATCAAGAGGATAATTAGAGTGAGGAGGTGGAAGAGAAGGTGGTGGAAGATGAGGTCAATGACTCAACCTGGGAAGGTGGCAAGCCAAGCAAGGACAGAAGTACAGAGGGGGAGGGATCCGCAGCACCGCAACAGGCTGGAAGAGGCAGTGGGGTGGCAAAAGGAAGAAGGTGGGCCACACCAAACAGGCCCGCAACTGTTCCACGGAGCACTCCCTTGCGGAAATCCCCCTTGCCAAGGGGTAGATGTTCCACAGTCTGGTGCTATATTGAAGAAAGTGCGAATGACAAAAGAATAGTAGTTTGCAACCTGTGCCATACGAAAATGACCCGGGGCATGAACACTAGCAACCTCACCACCACCAGCATGATCCGCCACATGGCATCCAAGCTGTCATGCCCTGCTCAGGTTATGTGCGGAGGTCTGCCAGGTTAGCAGCACGTGTGTAGTTTTTAGTTTGTTTTGGGTTTGGAGTTGAGCTGTATCCACCTTTCTTCAGGTGCATTGGGTGGGGTCGTTTGTGTGAGTTTAAATTACGCCCCTTCCCAGTATCCTGTGTGGGTTATAGCTTCTATCTTTCTCTGAGGAAAGGTGGATTTGCGGTTTCTGCTCTGCTACAAGATAAGTTGGTTTTGGTTTCCTTTTGTGTTCTGTCTAGGCTGTTAGAGAGACACCTGCCTCCTCCAGGTTCTGAGGATGGAGGCTGCATCTTTCCCCCTTTTCACCATCTCAGGGACTTTAGGGAATCTTCAGCCTTAGGCACGGGGGCACGTTAATTCCCACCTTTTGGGTCTGAACGTGGGCACAGAAGTCCAGGGAGAGCTGGTAGGGAATTGTCAGCTTCTGACCTAGACGCTTGTTTTGTGGTTTTCTGTGTGTTTATTGTATCTTGTATCCCACCCATCGTGACACAAGCACCGTAATAAGTGGGTCGAACGCCTGGGTCCACAATCTGTGTCTGCGGGTCACACCACTGCCTCCTCTTTCCCTATGTTACATGCTGGCCAATCCCCTGTCGAAGGCACAGGCCCGGATGCCTCCCGCCCTGCACCTGGACCTTCGCTAGCAGGATCAGCGACCACATCCACTTCCATGTCTAAGCACAGCATCCAAATATCCTTACCCCAGGCATATAAACACAAGCGCAAATACCCAGCCACCCACCCACAGGCCATAGCACTAAATGCGCAGCTTTCCAAATTACTGGCCCTCGAAATGTTGCCATTTAGGCTAGTGGACACTGAGGCCTTCCGCAGCCTGATGTCGGCGGCCATCCTGCGTTACGCAGTCTCCAGCCGCCACTATTTTTTAAGTTGAGCCATGCCTGCCTTACACCAACATGTGTCCCGTAACATCACACGTGCCCTGACCAACGCAGTTACTCTGAAAGGTCCACTTAACCATGGACAGACAAGTGCATTCGACTAGGGACGCTACATTTCCCTGATGGCACACTGGGTGAATGTTGTGGAGGCTGGGAGTGAGTCGTAAGCTGGGAAGGCACAGGTGCTACCGACGCCAAGGATTGCAGGCCCTACGTCTATCAGGGTCTCTGCCAGCAGCTATGTTACTGGCTCCAACCCCCACTTCTCCTCCTTCGCCTCCTCCTCCACTCCCAGCTCTGAATTATCCACGCGCAGCACCAGTCAGTCATCAGTCGGTAGCTGGAAGCAGTGTAGCACTGCAGTGAGGAGGCGGCAACAGGCTGAGCTGAAACTGATATGCTTAGGGGACAAACAGCACACCGCCGCAGAGCTGTGGCAGAGGATAAGAGACCAGACTGAGCTGTGGTTCTCGCCACTCAACCTAGAACCAGGCATGGTTGTGTCTGATAATGGCCGTAACTTGGAGGCGGCTTTGGAGCTCAGCAAGCTTAGACACATCCCATGCCTTGCCCACATCTTCAACCTTGTGGTTCAGTTTCTCAAAACCTACCCCAATTTGCCTGAGCTACTGGTGAAGGTGCGCCAACAGCTTCAGCCGGTCTGCCAACGCTGCAGCAGTGCTTGAAATTGCCAGCTCACCAGCTGTTGTGCGATGTGAGCACGTGCTGGAACTCCACATTCCACATGTTGGCCAGGCTTTGTGAGCAGCAGAGGGCAGTAGTGGAATACAAGCTGCAACATGGTTGTCGCCTTTCCAGTCAGCTTCCGCTATTCACAAGCGAGGAGTGGGCATGGATGTCTGACTTCTGTGTGGTTTTAAGAAACTTTGAGGAATCAACACAGATGGTAACCATCCCACTTCTGTGTCTACTCAAATGCTTGCTGCTCACATCTAAGTCTACTTTCACACTCGCGCTTGGTGCGGAACCGTCATGAACATTGTATTTTAACATAGCCACGACGGATCCGTCTTGAACACCATTGAAATTCAATGGAGGACGGATCCGTTTTCTATTGTGCCAGATTGTGTCATAGAAACCGGATACATTCCCATTGACTTACATTGTGTGGCTCAGTTTCGTCAGATGGACAACAAAACGCTGCAAGCAGCCTTTTGGTGTCCGCCTCCAAAGCAGAATGGAGACGGAATGGAGTCAAACTGATGCATTCTAAGCGGATCCTTTTCTATTCAGAATGCATTAGGGCAAAACTGATCCGTTTTGGACTACTTGTGAGATCCCTGAACGGATCTCACAAACGGAAAAGCCAAAACTCCAGTGAAAAAGTAGCCTTAGGATGACGCTTTGCATGTGGAAGAGGTGGAAATGGGGGAAAACATTACACAGGGTGATTGCCAGACCACCCTCCGTCTATCTTCTCAACACAAATTGGGAAATGAAGAGGAGCAGGAGACAGTTGCCTCTGCTACAGAGGGTAGTACCCATGGAAGTTTAATAGAGTCACCAAAGCGGCAGCAGGCCCTCGCCCCTAATGTTTTAGAGGGTCACCAGCAGGCCCTTGTTCCTAATGTTTTTGAGGGTCACCAGCAGGCCATCAATCATAATTTTTCAAGGGTGTGTATGATGCCCTCCTTTATGTGTAATAAAGGGTGTATTGGAGTGCCGGTTCCTTGTAATTTTTGCCAGCCCTTTCACTTACTGCATAGGCTTTATGAGTGTCGGAGTTCCACTACCTGAAGAATTGTACCACGAGGTGACTGAGGCCCTCCATTATGTGATATACAGGTTGTATTAGAGTGCCTCTTCCTTGTAACTTTTGGCAGCACTTGCACTTTATATACATATAAATATACAGGAAATAATGTTTCCTAACAATTTTTCCTCTAAAATCTTTTTTTATTTTATTCAGTTTTGTGCATATTATTGTCAGTCTGTAAAAGTGGTGTACTATTCGGAAAACATCATTCCCAGCAGCGACCTGCGAGTCCAAGATGCATCCAAACATCCTCCCCGTGCTGTTTCCGAACCATTTCGGTGATGTTTCTATCAATTTCTGACCTTTTCCTATGAACCAGGCACCCTCCCCTCGTCAGAGCAGGGGGTACCTGGTTTAATGCTCGGGTTCTCCCACTGACTTCTATTATACTCGGGTGCTGGGTCGAGCACCCGAACATCCCGATGTGTTCGGTCCGAGCCCCCAAGCACCCGAGCACTACGGTGATCGATCAACACTAGTAAGCGCAACTCTGGGGTATAATACAGGATGTAACTCAGGATCAGTACAGGATAAGTAATGTAATATATGTACAGAGTGACTCCACCAGCAAAATAGTGAGTGCAGCTCTGGAGTATAATACAGGATGTAACTCAGGATGAGTACAGGATAATGTAATGTATGTACAGAGGGACTCCACCAGCAGAATAGTGAGTGCAGCTCTGGAGTATAATACAGGATGTAACTCAGGATCAGTACAGGATAAGTGATGTAATGTATGTAACACAGTGACTGCCCCAGCGGAATAGTGAGTGCAGCTCTGGAGTATAATACAGGATGTAACTCAGGATCAGTACAGGATAAGTAATGTAATGTATGTACACAGTGACTGCACCAGCAGAATAGTGAGTGCAGCTCTGGAGTATAATACAGGATGTAACTCAGGATCAGTACAGGATAATGTAATGTATGTACAGAGTGACTCCACCAGCAGAATAGTGAGTGCAGCTCTGGAGTATAATACAGGATGTAACTCAGGATCAGTACAGGATAAGTAATGTGACTGCACCAGCAGAATAGTGAGTGCAGCTCTGGAGTATAATACAGGATCAGTACAGGATCGAAAATATAATTTACAAAGTCACTTAACTTTTATGTAAATTTATATTTAAACAGTTTATTGGTGGACTACAGCAGACTAAAATATTGGTAAATTTGAGCATACTTTTAATAGCAAAGATTAAATTGAACAAGTAGAACATGAAAAGTCTGTCTTGGCATATTATTATACATTTAATAATAAGTACACTATGTAAAAGTAAGATCCTTGAAAATCTTGTTGATTCTAGAGGAAAAAAATGAAACTAGTGTAGCTTCAGAGAAACATTTTCAAGCAATCTATTAGAACCTTCTAATAGAGTTACCAAACGGAGCCTCCGATCCAGGATTCTCATTTGTTGATTGCGAATATTCTAATCGCTAATTTCTATCTCGAATATCGGCACTTCGAGAATTTGCGAAGATGTATAACATAGTGCTATATATACGTAATCACGAATATTCTAGATTTTCTTTTTTCACCAGTAACCTCCCTTCTTGCTTGTGGGCCAATGAGAAGGCTGCAATGTCTTTGTCTGAGCTTAGCAACATCCCTAGCAACCAATAGGAAAGTTGCCTACCCCTTACTATATAAGAACCTCCCCAGCAGCCACTTTCTGCTGTTTTTTTGCAGTTCTGAGAGAGAGAGCAGTGACATTGCTGTGCTCTGTGCTTTCATCTGGATCCTATTCCTTATCCAGTTACATTAGATAGTTAGTTATCTCATATATATAATACAGATAGTTAGTAAGAGATAGTCAGTGTAGGTTAGATAGTGATATAGTGGAGCTGATAGGTTCCAGTGCAGGGTGTTAGGCAGTGTGATAGGGATTAGTGTCCATACATACATGCTACAGACATAGCGCTGTGATGTCACAACAATACTTACTGCACCAACTCAGACCTGATAAAATGTGAAGTTGCACGTATTGCGCAAAAAATATGTGCATCATTAGTGCCGACTTGCGCTATCGTGAAAATAATTACTGGAGATCACGAATTCTTGAATTCGCGAATTTATAGCGAATATTATGCAAAAAAATTGCGAAATATCGCGAAAACGAATATTGCCTATGCCGCTCATCACTACTGGTAAGGATGATTCTGCTCGTTAAAAGGATACCTGTTCTGTATAAATTGGTTGTGTCGTTCCCAAAAAAAAAAAAGACTTTTATTCTTTATGCAAATAAGTTCTTCAATGCACTGGGGGTGGGGCCAAGCTCCTCAGGGGACCTCATGTATAAGAAATAAAAGTCTTTTTTCTCAGGAATGCCACCACCAATTTCCGCTACACCGGTATCGTTATAATCAGCAGGATCAAACCTACCAGGCACTTTGTGTGGTTTTATAGGGTTAGTCCTGCTGACAGGTGCTCTTTAAAGGGGTATTCTCATCTCAGACAATGCTAGGATATGCCCCATTGTCTGATAGGTGCGGGTCCCGAGAACGTAAGCTGGTGGCTGGAGTACCCTTGGTTTCCCAGGGTCCGGCCACCACCAAGCACTGTCCCCATAGATGTGAATTGGAACGCACCGCGCTTGCACGGCCACCGCTCCCATTCATTTCTATGGGGCGACAGAGATACCTGACCGCTGGCTCAGCTATTTTCGGCGGCTCCACAGAAATGAATGGAGTGAGGTTGCGCATGCACAGTGCACTCTCCACAACCTTCACGGATCCGTTCTCGATGTAGGTTTGGGTCACAGAGGTGGGACCCGCACCTATCAGACAATGGGGGCATATCCTAGCGATATGCCCCCATTGTCTGACATAGGAATACCCCTTTAAATGGGTTGTCCCACGAAAAATATTCAACAGTTTTCAAACCAGCACCTGGACCTGAATACATTTGTAATGACATGTAATTAATAATTTAGCATAGCCACTGAGTTATTCAATAAGATGTATCTGTATAGCGCCACCTGCTGTTAGTTTTTTTCTTATTTCTTTGACCTGCTCACTGAGATGGCCGCACATGCTCAGTTTCATCCTTCAACTGCCTCCCGAGCTGTAATAGGGAGAGCTGAGACACGCCTCCTGAGCTGTGATAGGAAGAGCTGAGACACGCCCCCTGAGCTCCAGCAGAAAAGACACTCCCTTTGAGCTGCCAGCTTGATATAAGTCTAGCAGAGCAATGAATTTGGAGATCTCTGGATCCATGTGAGGTCCAGGGCTGGTTCTAGCTTTGTTAGAAAGAGATTGTCATGTACTATATGATGTCTGTCTGATTTTAATTTTTTTACATTAGTCATGGGAGAACCCCTCTAAGTATAAAACATAGCTTGAAATGTCTAATGAACTTTAAAAATGAATAGGACAATTTCACCCTAACACTAAGATGGTGCAATGGGTCAAGGCCAGACCATTTGGAGAGACCGAGCCTCAGAATATGGAGAACATGAGAAGATACCCTCAATGGTTTTCCTCTTCTCTACCATCCCCGCCATTGGGACTGGAAGAGTCCATTCTGTACTGTCATCTTATCAACACCACATTTTCACTCCTTTCACCGTACAGACCTCGCTACCAACTGCAAAAGTGCAAACTAATCCCTATGTGCGTGGTGTTAATTAGAGGTCCTCGTGCTAATTGTGAAGACTATCTAGCCTAACTAGTCACAATGGGGTTCTGATGCCAAGCTGAATAATTGCCGCATCGCGCGTCCCGCTGAGCTCAATATTAAGTGAAAATAGCAGCCAATACCTTCCCAGCGCTGGTCCTAGGCGTCGCCACCTATTTCAATCATTCCAGTTGGTTTGGGGACTCCAGACCTTTATAAATTAACAGCAGGAAAATACCAAAGGTGCCAGATTGCATATTTATTGTCTTTTTTGTGTAATACTTAAATATGTATTATGAAGTGAGTGACATAAATTAGGCAGATTTCAGAATCCACAGGCCGTGGCTTGTAGAAGACCCCATGCTGTCTGACATTTCATCCTTGTCAAAGATCAAATTATTTTAATTTAGGCTGTAAATTATAAGGAATGAAGACTTCTTTGTGGGAATTCCCTGTGGTAATCTGACTTTTGTTGTTACTGCTGCTTGTCAGTGTGCAAAAAATATAATATGCATGCAAATAAGGCTAGAAAATGTGTACTATCTAATTATCTATCCAGTACATTCCACTTGAAGACAGTGGGAAGTCTGACACACAGTATGTGTTTGATTCATTGAGGCCTGCAGGGTATTTACACAAGATTACTTTTAATTATGAAATTAATATCTTTTTATCTGAAATGTATAGAAGTCGGAGAAGGCATGAAGAGAATTTTTATCAAGCAATCTCCATTTTTTTTACCCAATAAGTTAAATAAAATTCAGCACTAGTTTAACAATAAGGGGATTCTGTCGAGTTTTCTAAACTGCAAGACTGGGAATGGAGAAGGGACATTAGATATGGAACCGCATGCCCTAGGGTAGACAAATAATCATCCAAAGTCCCTTATATACAGGGAAGGCCTCTCATAAAATAAATGATGCAGTAATGGCTACTACAGTCCATGCAGAGGAGTGAAAACATAAAGCAATGCAAATGTTACTCCTATGAGACTCTAAAATGAAGCAGTTATTTTATCAGGTAAGGGCTTACTGCTAAGATAAAATATTGCCTCCAGCTCCATGATATAATGCACTATAATACTGCCCCTTCGTTGAAGAACCCAACTGCTATAACACTGCTCCTATAGTATATACAGGAAATAGCTACTGTAATACTGCCTACTGTACTGTATGTGCAAGAAAATAAACACTATAATACTGCTTCCTACGTACAGTAAAAGACTATAACTACTATAATACTGTCTCCTACAAACAAGAATATAACTACTATAATACTCCTCCTATGTACAAGAATATAACTACTATAATACTGCTCCTATGTACAAGAATATAACTACTATAATACTGTTCCTATGTACAAGAATATAACTACTATAATACTGCTCCTATATACAGGAATATAACTACTATAATTCTGCTCCTATGTACAAGAATATAACTACTATAATTCTGCTGCTATGTACAAGAATATAACTACTATAATACTGCTCCTATGTACAAGAATATAACTACTATAATACTGCTCCTATGTGCATGAATATAACTACTATAATACTGCTCCTATGTACAAGAATATAACTACTCTAATACTGCCTCCTATGTACAAGAATATAACTACCATAATACTGCTCCTATGTACAAGAATATAACTACTATAATACTGCTCCTATGTACAAGAATATAACTACTATAATACTTCCTCCATGTACAAGAATATAACTACTATAATACTGCTCCTATGTACAAGAATATAACTACTATAATACTGCTCCTATGTACAAGAATATAACTACTATAATACTGCTCCTATGTACAAGAATATAACTAATATAGGGGGCGGAGCTTGACCGGCTTCCTGACCGGCTGCATGTGAGGAGAGCTCTCCTCTTCTTTGCCTCACAAAGTGGTTTATTTCGCTTCTTAACTGCACAAATATGGGGAAAATCGGCAAATACCTGCCCAAAGAAAGACCTGAACCCCTCAAGCAAGATCGGGGTCCCTCTGAGATGGAGAAATACCTTAACAAGCGGCCTGCAGCTCCAGTAACAGAGAGACCTAAGATGGCCCCTCCTGACCCTGATGACAGCATGGAGGAGGCTGAGAGAGCAGACAGCCCGGCTACTGAGAGCTCCCAGGGATCGCAGGCTGAAGCTGCTGAACCTATCTCAAAGCGGTTCTTGCAGCAGGCCCTCCTGTCAGTGATACGGCCAGTGATGCAGGAGCTCACTGAGATAAAGGAGGACATTAAGCACATCGGCCATAGAGTGGAGAGGCTTGAAGATTCACAGGGGGCCATCCTGAATTACACCCGTGCGATTGGAGATAACAGTTCTGCTTACCTGTCTTCCCTGGATCATGCATACGCCCTGATTGAAGATCAGGAAAATAGAAGCAGGCGCAAAAACGTGCGCTTCAGAGGCTTGCCAGAAGCAGTGTCACATGAGGAGCTTCCTGCAGCAGCATCCGCCATTTTCACATCCCTGCTGGGCCCTGAAGGTGCATCTGCAGTCACAATCGAGCGCATCCATCGCTCTCTGCGGCCTAAACCCAGGGAGGGAGAACCCCCTCGTGATGTGGTCTGCGGTCTCTTGCGGTACATAGATACCGCTGCGATTTTTAAAGCGGCCAGGGAGAAGGGAGATCTAAAGCATGATGGAGCCAAGATTCTGCTATTCCAGGATCTCGCACCTTCAACCCTGAATAAAAGAAGAATCCTGCGCCCTGTCACCGAGATTCTGCGCCAGAGAAAGATCCCCTTTAAGTGGCTTTTTCCATTTGGCCTCACATTTTCCAGGGAAGGAAAGAGGTGCACGATCCGGACCCCCAGTGATCTGCCGGCGGCATGGGAGCTGCTCAACACCACGCCACAAGATATCCCATCATGGCTGCCCTCGGCGGACACTGGCGTCCCGCTCCCAGAACTCCCTGATAGTTCCAGATGGTCGAAGGTGCCATCAAGAAAAGGAGCAAAGCAAAGAATTACTTGAACATTCTCCACAGGTCGTATGTGGGCTGTTAGATTGCAAGCTCCTCAGTTAATGTTCAATATGTTATAGGAGCACATTTAAGATGGAGGACGTCATTGCTCCCTATGTGGAGGGTGGAAGCTGCATTCACTTCATGTTGTTATGGGCGACTACCATAGAGGTTATATAAGTAATGCATTCTCTCAGGTTGTCAGTTAGTAGGTGCATACAGTATACTGTGATTCCCTGATATGTATAGCCAGATTCTCTCAGGCAGTTATAGGAGTGGCTATGTTCACACATGCATACTAATCTCAGCACACTTTGTGGGGGTGGGGACCCCTGATTTGTGGCCAGGAGCAGTACTGTCTGACACTATGTCACCCTGCTCCCACCTTGTCACCGGTGGTTCCTGTGCTCCCGCACGGAGTTCTCTTATTTCCTTTGACCCCCTTTTGCTTGCAGGATTACATATTTTGCTTTTATTAACAAAATTCTGGCTAAAGGGATCAAAGGTCCTTGTCCAGGACAAGGCGTTCCCCTGTTTGTTCCCCCTGTTTCCCTGTCCATGCTCACGTATGTTATTATATGCACGCACATGTGTATATTACTACACTGATGGCTGCAGTTAACTGCACTACATTCAATGTACGGGGTTTTAATACCCCCCAAAAGCGCTCACAGGTGATCAGACTTCTAAAGAAGAGACGCACGGATGTCTGTTTTTTCCAAGAGCTGCACCTTAAGCTCGGCCATGTTCCTAAACTCTCCCAGTCCTACTTTAATCAGTGGTTCATCAGCTCTCATGCCAAGGCTTCCAGGGGCGCGGGGATTGCCATATCCAGGAGGGTTCCCTTCTCCCTTGTCTCATCCTTGACTGACCCAGAGGGACGCTTTATGTTCGTAAAAGGTAAAATTGGGACCGTGTTGGTAACACTGGCAAGTCTATACAGTCCTAACCGGGGTCAGGGCCTATGGTTGAAGACTACATTGACTAAATTTACTTCCTTTGCAGAGGGCATTTGTTTAATAGGGGGGGATCTTAATGTGGCCTTAAACCCACTAGTAGACGCTTCAGATCATTCCTCACAGTTGACTCAAGCGGCTATTGGCAGGATTAATAAGCATCTAGCAGGGGCCCATTTACTGGACACTTGGCGCCTGACTCATCCCACTGACTTAGATTACACGTTCTTCTCAGCTGCGCACAAGGTCTATTCCAGGCTAGACTATATTTTCATCTCTGACGCTCACGCTGAACTGGTGAGTAACTCCACCATTGATCCTATGACAGTATCAGATCATGCTCCTGTCACGACATCCGTGGTGTTCTCTGAATTACCTCAGCAATCTCGACAATGGAGGTTAAATGAGACTCTGCTGGACGACGTAGAGGGAATGAGAGATATAGAAGCTAAATTACAACACTTCTTTAGGGAGAACACCACGGATGACGTCTCTGTCACTACTGTCTGGGAGACGCATAAGGCGGTCATCAGAGGGGAGCTGATTGCCCTGGGTAGTCGGAAAAAGAAGGAAAGACAAAAAACATTTCATACATTACTAGAGAAGATCTCAGCTTTAGAATCTCTGCACAAAAAATCCAGAACCACAGAGGCCCAACAAGAACTAACACTAACTAGGAAAAAATTAAAGGATCACCTTAACTATCATCAGGCCAAATCCTACCAATATGCCCAGTTCCGTTTTTATGCTCATGGAGACAAAGGGACGAGGCTTATGGCTTCGCTCCTTAAGCAGAAAAAAGATGCTTCCTATATAGCTGGAATTAAAGATAAAGATGGCAGGCTATTACATAAAACTTCAGATATTGCGAGAGAATTCCATAAGTTCTATAGTCAGCTTTATGGGCTCAAATGCCCAGATGACGACACAGAAGCTAATATAGAAGAGGCTGCTGACAAGTTCTTGGGGAACCTCAATCTGCCCAAACTGGAGACCAAAGATAGGGAAAAACTCCTTGCCCCAGTCACAATAGAGGAAATATCAAATATTCTGAGCTCCATGCCAATGGGGAAATGCCCTGGACCTGATGGGTTTTCTGTGGGGTATTATAAAAAATTATCATCTGTCCTAACCCCTCGTATGGCCACTTGGTGTAATTCCCTATTAAATGGTTCTGTTCTCCATAGGCAATCCCTGGAAGCGACGGTCACAATTCTCCCAAAAGCAGGTAAAGATCCTAACCAATGCGGCAGTTATAGGCCGATATCGCTTCTCAACGTAGACGTTAAAGTATGGGCAAAGTTGCTGGCTTCCCGCCTTGCTCCCCTTCTGCCGAAACTAATTCACCCGGACCAAGCCGGGTTTGTGCCTGGACGAGAGGGAAATCAAAACTCCTGTAGGGTTCTCTCAGCAATGCAATTAGCTAAGAAAGAGAAGGCCTCACTGGTCCTTTTGGGTGTGGATGCGGAAAAGGCCTTTGACAGAGTGAGCTGGAGCTACATGAGGAAAACCCTACATAAACTTGGCATTCCAGAGCAATTCCAAACTGCCATCATGTCCCTCTACCATGAACCTAGTGCACGTATAAGGGTAAATGGTACATTATCCCAATCGTTCCCGATTACAAATGGAACTCGCCAAGGCTGTCCTCTGTCACCTACACTATATGTCATGGTAATGGAGACATTACTGCAAGCTATAAGAGAACACCCCGGTATAAAGGGTCTCAAAATTAGGGATAGTTCTGTTGAATTTATAAATGCCGCTTATGCGGATGACCTACTGGTTATGCTCACAAACCCTGTCGAGGCCTTTCCGCATCTTCTATCCCTTTTCGAATTATATGGGAGGATCTCTAACTTTAAAGTTAATTATACAAAGTCAGAGGCGATGAACGTCTCAGCGCCAAGCAAAATGATTTCCTCTTTAAAAGGCACAACCCCGTTTATCTGGCAGGGTTCTCATCTTTCCTAATTAGGAATTAAATTACCAGCAGATTTGGACCAAACTTTCAGTTTGAACTTTAAACCCCTCTTAAATGATATACAGAAGCAGCTTCACTCGCTTAAAATCCCATATGTCTCTTGGATGGGTAGAAAGAACCTTCTGAAGGCCTTCATCATGCCCAGGCTCCTGTATGTGATGCAAATGTTGCCCGTTTTTATCCCTATGTCCTTCTTTTGCCAGGTCAGGAGGTTATTTAGAACGTTCCTTTGGGGTGGGAAATCCGCTAGATTGGCCCATAGCAGGCTGATACAGGGGAGGAGCACGGGGGGGTTTGGGTTACCAGACGCACACCTATACTATCAGGCGATTCATTTAAAAAGATGGATTCAGCTACATGCCACTAAATACCAGACTTGGGGATGCGACTTAGAACTTGCCCAACTTTCATCTGTCCAGAGGGCGGGCCTCTGGGGTCTTACTACTTCTAATCTTAGGTCGCAAGTTCTGCTTAGGGGAACCGCCTCAGTAATTCAACAGTTAAATGGCAAACTTAACCTCCTAAATAACCCCTCTCCATCTATGCCAGCGGATCTTCTTCCTTTCACTATACGACCGAATACCAAACAAATAGCAACGACCTGGCATAAACTACGCAAGTTTACAACAGAGGAATTCCTGGGGGCGACCTCGGGGGACTTATCTGATCAACACCCACTACACAACCTTATAAAAAAGTGTAATTTTCTAGAACTGATTGAACTTAACTCAGTCTCCAGACCACTAATAGAGAGTAATAGACATAAACCTACACAGTCTTGGTTTGAGAAACTTTTAACATTTGAGTCCATCCCACGTAAACTGATCTCCCTGTGTTACTTGGCTTTGGTTAACCCCCGCTCCCCTGGAACACCGCAATACCTGAGGCATTGGGCTGCTGAACTTGAGGTGGATCTGAATGAGACTGACATTATGAGGATACATGCGCACTCCCACGGTTTCTCAAGGTGTACCAGGATACAGGAACACACATACAAAGTCCTCACCCAGTGGTATATGACTCCAAAGCAGATGTTTATCAGGGGTATGAGACAGGACGATAAATGCTGGAGGTGTTTGGAAGATACAGGTACTCTGTCTCACATCTTCTGGTCTTGTCCTAGGATCCGTCCATTCTGGGAAGGTGTCTTATCCACTATTCAGAAAATAACACATGTAGTTGTGGAAGTGCCCCCTACTCTTGTGCTCCTGTGGCTCCCGACTCCCTCTTTCTCTCCCTCAAAAAGATGCTTAACCACCCAATTACTCCAGGCGGCAAGGCTGCTCATCCCGCAGCACTGGTTGAGTACAGAACCCCCCACTGTGGAGGCATGGCTGAACAAGGTGGACCATATCTGTCGTATGGAGGAACTGGCGAGTTGGGAGGACAGGAATCACAATAAATATGTGAAGCTTTGGACACCCTGGCTCATGTTTAGGGATGACCCTCCGAATAGTCAGAAGGCACACGGGTCTGCTAGTAGTGGTACATTATGAGCTCACGGGTAGAGGGTATATATGCGCATTAATGGTACGCGTTCTAGACCATGTCTGAGTCACTGACAAAATAATACCTGTGAATATGAATACATTCAATATGCACTTTAGATATCTAATATGCTGCATACGAACGAGTGTCATGGATGGATTGTTGTTTTTGGTTATTCCTCTTTATCCTTCCCTCCCCCCTATTCCTTGTCCCTATCCCCATATCCTTCCCCTCCCCTTTTTCCTCTATTTCTGCGTCATTATGTTCACCAGTCATACTACAAGACCTTTATATACTGGTAAGATGCATCTGTAACCTTTGCATAATACTTGTATAATGGGATAGGATTATTCTGTCTATATGTGAAAAATGGGAAATTAGTATTGTCCTGTTATTTATATACGGAATTCTGTTTAGGTCCATATCTACAGTCCTTCAAGCTGTTATGTATACTCAAAGCAATGTACGATATCAACCACTTTGTATATGTCACTGCATAATGTTGTAGTATGTATTTTCAATATACTTTTCAATAAAAAGAGAATTTTCAAAGAATATAACTACTATAATACTGCTCCTGTGTACAAGAATATAACTACTATAATACTGCCTTCTATGTACATGAATATAACTACTATAATACTGCTCCTATGTACAAGAATATAACTACTATAATACTGCTCCTATGTACAAGAATATAACTACTATAATACTGCTCCTATATACAATAATATAACTACTATAATACTGCTCCTATGTACAAGAATATAACTACTATAATACTGCTCCTATGTACAAGAATATAACTACTATAATACTGCTCATATGTACAAGAATATAACTACTATAATACTGCCTCCTATGTACAAGAATATAACTACTATAATACTGCTCCTATGTACAAGAATCTAACTACTATTAGCCCCTACCTCCCTCTACACCTCCTACAAAACTTAGTACACCCCGAAACCTCTGCCCCTTCAGGTGTTTGGTATAGATTGTCTAACCACACCCTACAGGAGATTATACCCACGGTTGGGGACCTGGCATGGGACGCAATTCAGGCCTTACCTGTGGTTCAAAAGCAATCCTTCCTGGCTCTTGCAGCCTTTCGCAAAGATATTGCGATTTTGAAACTTCCTCCTATCAGCACTGAAGAACCCACCTGGCTGGAAAAGAAACTAGATACGCCGATCCCCCCAAAGAAGCCCCTGTCAACTCTTTACAAGGAGTTACTTTCTTCCACACCTCCAGTACTATCCTTTATACCCGCCTGGAAGAAGGAACTCTTGTACCGCCTCTCAGAACCTGAAAATGCATTCATTCTCTCCAATTCTCATGGATTCAGTCATTGTATCAAAATTCAGGAAAATTCCTTTAAGTTGCTGACACACCATATGTGACATCTCATATATGGTGGTCCTGCAGTCTAATCTGTCCCTTCTGGAAACAGATTGAGAACCTAATCGGCCAAATTTGCGGCTCTCCTATAAGACTAGACGCACAATTGGTCCTGCTCTGGTGCCCCAACATATCCCTAACCTCATCTAAGAACAACTTACCAAGATTACATCTTACTGCTGCCCGCCTGCTGATCCCTGTGTTGTGGAAGAACAACTCTGCGCCTACGCTGCTGATGTGGCAAGAGAAAGTCGACCAGATATGCCGTTTTGAAGAACTGGCTCACTGGGAATCTCACACTCACCCTCGTTTCCTGGACATTTGGAGTTCCTGGAAAGCTTATCGTCACCCGGTGTAATGACCGGCGTCACGCACAGGGAGGGAAAAGGGAAAGCCCTGCCCAAGGGAGAGGGAAAGGTGGTGACCCCTGACTCACCTTGCGGCTGGCACCTGACTGCCCTGACATCCCTAGACAGGTTCCTCACCCGTGCGGCGATCACGTGCCTAAACCCTGGCTTTCCCTAAAATGAGCCCTAGATAGTGAACGGGCCGGTGGGATCGCTAGTCCGCACCACTGACACTAAGAGGGAAACACCAGGGAGAGGACAGACAATACAGACAAACACATACACCCAGGTGGGCGACCACAGCAGACCACAAAGGTCCAACAGGGATCCGTAGGGTAACGTTCTGGACCAACAACCAGAGAACGCAGCAACACAGCTCCAGAGGGTCAGTATAGAAGTCCAGGCAGGAAGCTCTATATCTGGCAACCAGAGAAGTGTGAGAGAGGAATATAAGGAGGTTGGGAGTGCTGGAAAAGGAACAGCTGAGGAGAAGGAGCTACGGATCCCTGAGTGAGCCAAAAAGGGTTGCAAAGCAAACCCAGAAAGCTACCATAAGGAAACAGCCCTATCTTACATAGAGCGCGCAGCCAACCGCTGCGACTTCCTGACCCCGGGTATAACGGAGTCAGGCGTGGTTCTTGACATCCTCGTGACACCCGGCGAACTGAGTGACCTCATCACGTAATGAGCGACACCTCAATTATTGTACCTACACCCCCCCTCCCAACCTCCCTTCTTCTCATATGTGATTTCTTCCTCCCTGTTTGTTAGTCTCGTTTGTTTTTGTGTGTTCCCCCACCTCATAAGTTTTGAACACTGTTGTATTTGACTATACTTGTCAGATGCCATCTGCGTATGGCGCTTGTCATACCATTGCACTATTTGACTATATGCTTTTTCAATAAAAAGAGATTTGGTTAAGAATATAACTACTATAATACTGCTCCTATGTACAAGAATATAACTACTATAATACTGCCCCTATGTACAAGAATATAACTACTATAATACTGTTCCTATGTACAAGAATATAACTACTATAATACTGCTCCTATATACAAGAATATAACTACTATAATACTGCTCCTATATACAAGAATATAACTACTATAATACTGCCTCCAATGTACAAGAATATAACCGCTATAATACTACCTCCTATGTACAAGAATATAACTACTATAATACTGTATCCTATGTACAATAATATAACTACTATAATACTGCTCCTATGTACAAGAATATAACTACTATAATACTAAGCAGTAATAATCCTACAGTATATACAGGAAATAGCTACTGCAATACTGCCTACTGTACTGTATGTGCATGAAGATAAACACTATAATGCTGCTTCCTACGTACGGTAAAAGACTGTAACTACTGTGGGGTTTCGCTCTGGTAGACAGGATTAGCGGATGCAGTATAGCGACAACAACAAGTTCTTTGGATCAAACAGTTCATTGTTTTATTCACACTTTAGGCAAGTGACAAAACAAGCAGTCAAAAACAAGCAAAAAGTCACCGTGCGGTGTTGGTGGTAATTCACACCATGCGGCAATTCTGCCTCAAAGAGTCCTTGAGCATAGCAGCACCAACCTGTTTTTGGTTTCATTCCAAACAGGTAGCAAGCCTTCATCCAGACACAAGGTTCCCAGATCCCAACACAGAGACCTCGGTTCTGAGTCCAGCTGCCTATTTAAGGACAGCCAGGTGGTGCCAAAACCCAGACCGACACTTAAAATCCAGTCCGGTATTTGACCTCACCTGGCTGTATATCAGCCAAGGAAAATACCTGTTTTGACAGACCAAACCTCTCACTGTGTCACACTACTATAATACTGTCATCTACATAGGAGCAGTTTTATAGTAGTTATATTCTTCTATGTAGGAGACAGTATTATAGTAGTTTGACACAGTGAGAGGTTTGGATGAAGGCTTGCTGCCTGTTTGGCATGAAACCAAAAACAGGTTGGTGCTGCTATGCTCAAGGACTCTTTGGTGCTGCTATGCTCAAGGACTGCTATGCTCAAGTAGTCTTTTACCGTACGTAGGAAGCAGCATTATAGTGTTTATCTTCATGCACATACAGTACAGTAGGCAGTATTGCAGTAGCTATTTCCTGTATATACTGTAGGATTATTACTGCTTAGTATTATAGTAGTTATATTCTTGGACATAGGAGCAGTATTATAGTAGTTATATTCTTGTACATAGCAGCAGTATTATAGTAGTTATATTCTTGTACATAGGTGGCAGTATTATAGTAGTTATATTCTTGTACATAGGAGGCAATATTATAGTAGTTATTTTCTTGTACATAGGAGAAGTATTATGGTAGTTATATTTCTGTACATAGGAGCAGTATTATAGTAGTTTTATCCTTGCACATGGGAGCAGTATTATAGTAGTTATATTCTTGTACATAGGAGGCAGTATTATAGTAGTTATATTCTTGTACATAGGAGCAGTGTTATAGTAGTTATGATATTGGACATAGGAGGCAGTATTATAGTAGTTTTATCCTTGCACATGGGAGCAGTATTATAGTAGACATATTCTTGTACATAGGAGACAGTATTATAGTAGTTATATTCTTGTACATAGGAGCAGTTTTATAGTAGTTATATTCTTCTATGTACAATAATATAACTACTATAATACTACTACTAGAGAATATAACTACTATAATATAACTACTATAATAATCAAATGTGACATGGCAACTTAAAATTATCCCAGTGAAATCTGCCTTCCAAAAACCTTATGGCGTTGCTTTCCTTCTGCGCCCTGCCGTGTGCCCGTACAGCAGTTTATGACCACATATGGGGTGTTTCTGTAAACTACAGAATCAGGGTAATACATATTGAGTTTTGTTTGTCTATTAACCCTTGCTTTGTTAGCGGAAAAAAATGGATTACAATGGAAATTCTGAAATGTTATCTACATTTTCCTTTACTTCTTGTGAAACACCTAAAAAGGTAACAAAGTTTGTAAAATCAGTTTTGAATACCTTGAGGGTGTAGTTTCTAAAATGGGGCCATTTTTGGGTGGTTTCTATTATGTAAGCCTCACAAAGTGACTTCAGACTTGAACTGGTCCTTATAAAGTGAGTTTTGGATATTTTCTGAAAAATTTCAAGATTTGCTTCTAAACTTCTAAGCCTTCTAACGTCCCCCAAAAATAAAATGCCATTCACAAAATGATCCAAACATAAAGTAGACATATGTGAAATGTAAAGTAATAACTATTTTAGGAGGTATCACTATCCGTTTTTAAAAGCAGAGAAATTGAAATTTTTTAATTTTGCTAATTTTTCCATATTTTGGGTAAATTTGGTATTTTTATATAAATAAAAATGAAATATTTTGACTCAAATTTACCACTGTCATGAATTACAATATGTGACGAGAAAACAACCTCAGAATGGCTTGGATAAGTTAAAGTGTTTTAAAGTTATTACCACATATTGTGACACATGTCAGATTTGCAAAAAATGGCAGGGTCCTTAAGGTGAAAAATGGCAGGGTCCTTTAAGGTTATCAGTCATATTTACTTTGCCAACATAATTGCAACACAGTACAATGAGTCAAGTCCCCTTGACGGTTTCAAGGACTCAATGCTCCACTCTACCACCAGATATTTAGTGGGCAATTACACCTGAGGACAAACCAGACCATGTCTTAGGTCTGCACCCTGCTCTCTCTTGAGTGCACAGTGAGTCAGCCAGTAGTCAGCCTCTAGGTCCTATGTTTTTCAGAGACTATTGTCTCGCTAACTACTGCCAAGTCCCCTCAGTTCAACTAAGTCCAAGACTGCAAGACTAGGCCTGCAGCACAATCAATCTCAGAGCTTTTTCATGACCAATTACGGTCATCAGCAGTGCACCATCCCCTACATGACCCATGCTCCAAGACCCTGCTGGTCATGACTCTCCAAGCCATCATTCCTGAATCTCACGGGCTGCTAGGTCCCAGCTATTCATGAACAGAGCAATAGCAGTATGGTCGAGCACACCATGTGAATTCCCATGCACACTGCCCCACAGCTGCCAAGTCCCCATTGTTTTTTATGCCTCAGTGTGGTGTCGCAGCTCAATGGCATTATTAAGCTCCATCATCTAGGGAGCACCAGGTTCTTCAGGGGCAGGGCCTATCATACTTGTCACCATTACTGTCTCTCTTAACAGGCATCTATCTAATATGGTGACCTGAAATAAATATATAATAAGATACTGCCACCATATAAAATCCTTAGTGCTGATTTACTAATCTGCTTCTAGCATTCAGTCATGGGTGCGATCTTAATAATAAAACTCCTAGTGCCCACATAATATTACCAGGCATGGTGCCCATGTAATAATGCCCAGAGCAGTGTTTAAATAGCATATGATTAGTTACAGGGTCCATATGATTGTGCCAAACACTATACCGCTATCACTTACTTACCTGTGCTCCTGTGATGCTTCCTCTGGGAACAGGAAGTGGTATCGGAGCAGCCAATAGGAGGCTTATGACATGTAACTTCCCGTTCCTGTATTGATCACCTTTACCACTATAGAAATGAGAAGATGAGACATATGTAATTCTCCTACAGCTTCCCGGGTGTTCAATAAGATCACTGTGTGAACAACTCATTGGAGACCATCCTAAGCAAAGCACTTCCTCCTGAAAACACTAGGTTAAAGCTCTTCAACCATATCAAGACCTACCTACCGTTAATGTTTCAAACTCACGGGCTGGGCTTCTTAATATAATGCCGCCTCTCTAACATTTTCTTTTCACTTTATTTTAGCGACCAGTATAAATCAATATAGACAATGTAGATATCTGAAGAGCGAGGCGTAAATCATGGACTGGAGAAGATGATATTTCCGCTATAATCATGGTATATGCATATTTACCGATCCCCTCCTGAACTTTATGATATCATCCAGGACAGTAAGGAACCGAAAGGCTTTAGTACAGAACAGACATTGATCATCTCCTCAGACCATCTATATATTTTATTTATGTTACTGCCTTGGTGCCTATCGAGCTCTCAACTATTATCAGCGATACTAATGTAACAGAAGATGGAGGAAGTTGTTCTCTTTCCTCGTTCAACAGAACATTTCGTTGGTCATTTCCTTAAATGTATTTCTAATTATGTGAATTCATCCCGGCGCTTTGATTACTGTGATTAGGACTCTATATATAACCTGGTACAGGTGTAGGACCATTCATTATAGATCAAGTTTACTGGTGTCTACAAGCTTAAAGGGCCAATACGGTAATGGGTGCGTCACACTGAAACAATGTATTGTGTTGCTTCCTTTACTATATTGCTGGAGATAAGCGCTGATGGGTGCCATTTTGGACCACTACATTTAGTAAAGTGTTTAGTTACTCCTTCCATTTTGGGCCCCTCTCATGCCCTTAAAGGAAATGTGTCACCAAAAATTTTATCTGCCAATTATTTTCTGATTGCAG
Source organism: Bufo bufo (assembly GCF_905171765.1). Taxonomy (NCBI): domain Eukaryota; kingdom Metazoa; phylum Chordata; class Amphibia; order Anura; family Bufonidae; genus Bufo; species Bufo bufo. The sequence goes on along the minus strand of NC_053393.1, from coordinate 538,802,305 downwards.
ATTTTTTTTTTTTTTTCTATTTGCTGAACTTGATTATCAGGGTGTCCATTTTGCCTAAGTTGCTCTTAACAGCATTTATAAAGCATTAAGAAAATTGCTTTACAGTAGCCCCATGGGCCATAGACACAATGTTCTGGAGGAGACCCTATTGACGTCTATAGGAGAGTTTTCTGGGCATGCTCTGTGACCTGTGCAGAGGTCATTGTACAAGGAAGGAATAGATAAGATTTGACAATCACCTATTGTAAATGGTGGATCCTGTCTTATCTGTCATTCTAAACCTGCCTGTACTGATATCACCTCTATGGATAGATAAGCAGGTAACTGATCTGTACAGACCAAGAAGTGAAGCCGGTTATTAGACTTAGTGGTCAGTAGTGATGAGCGGCATAGGCAATATTCAAATTTGCGATATTTCGGGAATTTATGCCCGAATATTCGCCATAAATTCGCCAATTCGAGAATTCGTGATCTCCAGTCTTTAATTACTTGATTGCGAAAATCGGCAATGTAATATATTCGCAATAAAATTTGCGATTAGAATATTCGCAATCAACACTAAGGGGTAGGCAACTTTCCTATTGGTTGCTAGGGATGTTGCTAAATGCCGATATTCGCAATAAATTCGCAATAAACTCGTGATTAGAATATTCGATATCAACACAAAGGGGTAGGCAAATTTCCTATTGGTTGCTAGGGATGTTGCTAAGTGCCGATATTCGCGATTAGAATATTAGCAATCAACACTATTCGCAAATATGCATATATAGCACTATATTCTAAATATTCGTGAATTCTCGAAGTGGCGATATTCGCAATTCAATTTTGCAATTCGAATATTCGCGCTCAACACTAGTGGTCAGTGCGAAAACTGCAGGATTTTATGTTTTTTGTTTAACTATAGATAGTGACATGGAAAATTAAAAATAACATAATCAAAAATTCTTTAAAAATATGTTAAACAAATGTGATTTAACCAATAGGTCATTTTCTGATGACACATTTCCTTTAAGGGAATGTCTCATGTATATTATTAATTAGATGTAAGTTTGTTGAGATAAATAATATCTGTTATGTGTTATTTTTATTTTTTAAAGCTTCCCTGGGGTCGGCCATCTTGGAGGCACACACTTCCTATGTGTCCTTTATGGCAACTGAAATAATTTAGTCTATTGAATGATAAATGCATAGATTTTTACAGTCTCCAGGATTTGATGGAGTACAGCTCCCTCTGCTAGAGGTCAGAGAGCGACAGGGAAGCTGCATCTGGAGCCTTATCTGTTTAAATTGTATAACTATCAAGCATTATCTATATCTCCAGAAGTACAATAGAGATGCCTTTAAAAAAAAATGATGAGATGACTCTGCTCATCCTGCCCCAGTCTATACAGTAAAAGGGAAAAACTAGCTGCAGAAAACAGGAAACACGTTCTCTAGTGGCCATTGTGAAAAGCGCAATATTTATTCATGTGGATAATTTAAAAATAAACCTATTTCATAAGATGTTAATAATGTATCCTGATTTAAATTCCTGGTGATACATTATGTTTAATACATGAGAGTCCTGTAGTTGCTCTTTCTATTAGACAAAGTGGAGAGTGACTGCAAAGAACATGCCTCTCTGGAAAATGTCAATGTAATGCTTCATTTTCACCTTTCAGGGCAGTTGAACTCTAGTTAACCTCAGCTAATAGACATTGGGCACCCTGTGATCAGCTGTCAGTAACACAAAGTGATTGGTCCAAAAGAACGTGAACATTTCAGTGGGAAGCTCTTCTAGACATTGACATTTCTCCAAACTTAAATGGATGTTCACTTTGGATAATCCCTACTTGTTAGGATGGCAGTAACTGTTCAATTTACCTGTAGCACCACCGCAGGGGACTTTAAGTATTCCACATTGTCCATTCACATCAATGGCTTCCTTGTGTAATGCAGGACAGGACTGGTCCTCCAGAGATGGAGGCAGTCTTGGTAATTTCTCTCTCTTCTGGGAATTTCAAAAGGGGATCACCAGCCCCCCTCCCCCTTCCTTACACACACACACACACACACACACCATATTAAATCAAATTCCCTAAACTTTCCAATCTAGGTATCGCCTTTAAGAGAGTGCCTTTAGTATGTGAAAAACCTTCATGGCCTCCTTGTATCATGGAAGGTAGTGAAGTGCAATTTCTCAGTAAGGAATGTCCTTGGAGACATTTTGTGTGTGATAAAAGTAGCAATGTGGAAATATTTCCTACTAAAGCCCCACCCAACCAGTATGGATTGAAAAAGAACAGGGAGATGCTTGGTGTAATGGGAGTTTTACTGAAGTTGTCAGAATTTTACCAACTTTTCGGAATACTGTACTATAAAAGTGACAATAGGAAAAAAAACATTCAACTGAACCCCAAAACATACAACACAATGTCCCCAAGATCCCCTACTCCTTCTCCAGTGAGAAGTTCTTCTAGGGTTACATTGTTTTTCACAGAAGAGGGTGCACTGAGTGTGGCCTTGGCTTCCCAATTCTAATAGGTGAATATTAGGTTGGGATTAGCGATGATCGAGCATGCTCGGCCAAACATGCCTTCTTCCATTGCTCCAGAGTCCAATCCCAATATTTATGCTCCCTAGCAAATTGTACCTTTTTTTTCTGGTTTGCCTCACTGATTAGTGGTTTTCTTACGGCTACACAGCTGTTCAGTCCCAATCCTTTGAGTTCCCTTCACAATGTGCATGTGGAAATGCTCTTACTTTCACTATTAAACATAGCCCTGAGTTCTACTGTTGTTTTTCTTCGATTTGATTTCACCAAACGTTTAAGTGATCGCTGATCACGATCATTCAGGATTTTTTTCCCGCCACACTTCTTCCTCGAATACGATGGGTCCCCACTATCCTTCCAGTTTTTAATAATGCGTTGGACAGTTCTTAACCCAATTTTAGCAGTTTCTGCAATCTCCTTAGATGTTTTCTCTGCTTGATGCATGCCAATGATTTGTCCCTTCTCAAACAGACTAAGATCTTTTCCACGACCACAAAATGTGTCTTTCGACAGGGTTGTTTAAGAAATGAGAAGCAACTCATTGCACCAGTTGGGGTTAAGTAATTTGTTGCCAGTTGAAAGATGATCGCCCATGCAGTAATTATCCAATAGGAGGCTCATAACTATTTGTTTAGTTAAATCCAGATGGCAAATTTTTTGGGGACAGGCAGTGTATATTTTTAGCGCAACCTGTGCTAAATAGCAAAAACTTTACAGACCCAAAAGTCCTTCTAAGGATTATTGTGTGTGACAGCAATATCTACTTTTAGCACATCTTGCGCTAAATAGCGTACAATAGTTAGGCCGCTGCGGACAGTGACATTAGCTGCACCACATCTCCTGTGTAAAGTGTGCGCATCCAAAAAATGTGACATACAGTGTACTATTTCAATAGATGGTGTCTGCTTCTGACAGTGATATTACCAGGGCCACATCTCCAGTGTAACGTGTGCGCTTCAAAAATTTATCTGTGACATACAGTACAGTGTACTTTTTTGCGTAGACGCTGCGGACAGTGACATTACCGGTGGTACCTCTCCCGTATAATGTTTCCTCATCCCAAATACCTATGACATTCCCTGTAATTTTTCATTAGCCGCTGGTGACAGCATTGACATTATCTGCGGGATATCTCCTGTGTGACGTTTCCACATCCCAAATACCTTTTTTAATTTGTTTGCGCATACGCTTCCAAATCCTACATACACTACTGTATGTGTGACAGACTTTCAATCATATATTACATTTAATATGAAGAAGGCGAGCAGTAAGGGACGGAGCAGTGGCCGTGAGGCTGATGGTGCACGCAGAGGCCATGGCCCTGGGCACGGTGAAACTGTGCCTGGTGCCAGAGCACAAGAAACACACTCATCCACGATACCTAGCTTCATGTCCCAGTTTGCAGGGCGGCACAGGACACCACTCTTGAAGTCAGACCAGTGCGACCCGGTGGTCGGTTGGATTGCAGTAGATAATGCTTCCAGTCGGTTAAAGAGGACCTTTCACCAGAATAAAGCATCTAAGGGCTCTTTCACACTTGCGTTCTTGTCTTCCGGCATAGAGTTCCGTCGTCGGGGCTCTATGCCGGAAGAATCCTGATCAGGATTATCCTAATGCATTCTGAATGGAGAGTAATCCGTTCAGGATGCATCAGGATGTCTTCAGTTCCGGAACGGAACGTTTTTTGGCCGGAGAAAATACCGCAGCATGCTGCGCTTTTTGCTCCGGCCAAAATCCGGAACACTTGCCGCAAGGCCGGATCCGGAATTAATGCCCATTGAAAGGCATTGATCCGGATCCGGCCTTAAGCTAAACGTCGTTTCGGCGCATTGCCGGAGCCGACATTTAGCTTTTTCAGAGTGGTTACCATGGCTGCCGGGACGCTAAAGTCCTGGCAGCCATAGTAAAGTGTAGCGGGGAGCGGGGGAGCAGTGTACTTACCGTCCGTGCGGCTCCCCGGGCGCTCCAGAGTGACGTCAGGGCGCCCCAAGCGCATGGATCATGTGATCACATGGATCACGTCATCCATGCGCATGGGGCGCTCTGACGTCACTCTGGAGCGCCCCGGGAGCCGCACGGACTGTAAGTATACCGCTCCCCCGCTCCCCACTACTACTATGGCAACCAGGACTTTAATAGCGTCCTGGGTGCCATAGTAACACTGAACGCATTTGGAAGACGGTTCCGTCTTCAAATGCTTTCAGTACACTTGCGTTTTTCCGGATCCGGCGTGTAATTCCGGCAAGTGGAGTACACGCCGGATCCGGACAACGCAAGTGTGAAAGAGGCCTAAACTAACTATACAGACGTGTAGAGCGGCGCCCAGGGATCCCCCTGCACTTACTGTTATCCCCGGGCGCCGCTCCGTTCGCCCGGTATAGCCTCCGGTATCTTCATAGTTAGGCTCCATCCAGGGGAACCTGCCGGCGTCTCTTTCTCCTATGCTGTAGCGCTGGCCAATCTCATCGCTCAGCTCATAGTCAGGCTATACCGGGCGAACGGAGCGGCGCCCGGGGATAACAGTAAGTGCAGGGGGATCCCTGGGCGCCGCTCTACACGTCTGTATAGTCAGTTTAGAGGTTTTATTCTGGTGAAAGGTCCTCTTTAAGCACTACCCTGTCTTCCACCAAGTCCAGTCTCAGTAGCCACGAGTCTGCTCAACCCGACGCCTGGGTCCACAATCAGTGTCAATCAGTGCTGCGGGTCACACCACTGCCTCCTCTTCCCCTGTGTTACGTGCTGGCCAATCCCCAGACGCCACTATTTTTAAAGATGTGCCGTGCCCGCCTTACACCAACATGTGTCCCATAACATCACATGGTCCCTGACCAACGCAGTTACTTGGAAGGTCCACTTAACCAAGGGACACATGGACAAGTGCATTCGGCCAGGGATGCTACATTTCCATGACGGCACACTGGGTGAATGTTGTGGAGGCCGGGAGCGAGTCGTACCCTGGGATGGCAATTCAGGCCTTTGCATATAATTTTTTAGCAGGTCAGCTCACCAGCAGGCCCGCACATAAAATCTTTTACAGGGTAAGCACACCAGCAGGCCCTCGCATTTAATTTTTTAGAGGGTCAGATCACAAGTAGGCCTTCACCGACAATCTTTTACAGGGTCAGCTCACCAGCAGGCCCACACCTAAAATCTTTTACAGGGTCAGCTCATTAGCAGGCCTGCACCTAAAATCTTTTACAGGGTCAGCTCACCAGCAGGCCCTAGCATATAATGTTTTACAGGGTCAGCTCACCAGCAGGCCCTCACATATAATTTTTTAGAGGGTCAGCTCACCAGCAGGCCTTCACCTACAATCTTTTACAGGGTCATCTCACCTGAAGGCCCTCGCATATAATGTTTTAGAGGGTCAGCTCACCTGCAGGCCCCCACCTACAACCTTTTGGAGGGTCAGCTCACCTGTAGGCCCACACCTAAAATCTTTTACAGGGTCAGCTCACCAGCAGGTCCTCGCATATAATGTTTTACAGGGTCAGCTCACCAGCAGGCCCTCGCATATAATTTTTTACAGGGTCAGATCACCAGCAGGCCTTCACCTACAATATTTTACAGGGTCAGGCCACCTGCAGGCCCTCACATATAATGTTTTAGAGGGTCAGCTCACCTGCAGGCCCACGCATATAATGTTTTACAGGGTCAGCTCACCTACAAGCCCTGGCATATAATTTTTTAGAGGGTCAGCTCAGCAGCAGGCCCTCGCCCCTAATGTTTTAGAGGCTCACCAGCAGGCCATCAATCATAATTTTTCAAGGCTGTGTATGATGCCCTCCTTTATGTGTAATAAAGGGTGTATTGGAAAGCCGGTTCCTTGTAATTTTTGGCAGCCCTTTCACTTAATCCATAGGCTTTATGAGTGTAGGAGTCCCACTACATGAACAATTGTACCCCAATGTGAATGAGGCCCTCCTTTATGTGATATACAGGTTGTATCAGAGTGCCTCTTGCTGGTAATTTTTGGCAGAACTTGCACTTTATATACAAGTAAATATACAAGAAAGAATGTTTCCTATAAATTTTTCCTCTAAAATCTATTTTATCTTCGGTTTGGTGCATATTATTGTCAGTCTGTAAACGTGGCGTACTACTCGGACAACATCGTTTCCAGCAGCGACCTGGGAGTCCAAGATGCATCGAGACATCCTCCCCATGCTGTTTTAGAATCATTTTGGTGGTGTTTCCATCAATTTATGACCTTTTCCTATGAACCAGGCAACCTCCCCTCTTCAGAGCAGGGGGTGCCTGGTTTAATGCTTGGGTTCTCCCATTGACTCCCATTATTCTCGGGTGCTCGGTAGAGCATCCAAGCATCCCAATGTGTCTGGCCAGAGCACACAAGCACTTTGGTGCTCGATCAACACTAGTTGGGATCCCTTATTGGTCAGTGGGGCATACAGCTGTAGTTGAAGGTAAATGTAGACCCACCCAGCTGTAGGCAAATGTGATTGTGGACCCACATTCTGAATAGGTTAATGATTACACTGAGGTTTTGATAGTTTTGCCATACTCAACCATGATGGGAATGAGAAGTAACGAGTTGGGTAATGGAAAGTGAAAGTTTTTGGATATTTTTGGCAGGAAATCAATTGCAAAATCTGAAAAACCATGCCAGTTTAGCGATGGAAAAAGTCACAAACACTTTTTTGCACAAGTGGCATTTCCCCGCTGCCATCGCCAATTTCCCGAAAAGGGGGAATGATGATTGTGAGGAAGGGGCAGGGCCAGCAGGCTGGCACATATATCTTATTTTACGCCAGTTTTCTGCTGTAGAAGAAGACTGAAATCTACACCAGCTAGGGACGCATAGATTTCAGTTTAGGTGCACAGACTGACAAAGCAGTGCACAGAGAGAGATACTATGGGCCAGCATTAAAAACACTGGTCTATTATAAATTTTCCTATATTTTTCTCATTTTTATTTATTTGATCGTAAAGACAAAATGTAAGAAATATTAATTTCTAGTGAAATATTTGCAAATTGTTTAATTGGAAAAAAAACATTTGAGATAATAATGCTCATGTGATTCTTGCAGTGTGATGGCATCCAAATGGATCTTGGAAATATCTCTCTGGAAGGAATTGCTATTCTGAACATCCCGAGCATGCACGGTGGCTCAAATCTCTGGGGAGAGACCAGAAAAAGAAGAATTAATCGCAGACTTGAAAAGAAGAGTCAAGAAAAGAGGAACACGGTGACCGATGTAAAGGAGCTCAAATTTGCAGCGCAAGGTGCAGTAAATCTTACATATGTCACATTCAATTTATCAAGGGCTATGCTAAATTCTATTTATGGGCCTTATCAGACGGCCGTGTATTATCATGTTTCCCCTGCAGTGTCACCAGAAGTTTTTACAATACTTTTTTTTGGCACCAGTAACCCCTAGCTTCGAAGGCCTGGAGCCAGCAGAGTGCCAAAACCTGTATACCGCTGATCAATGATAAATCTGCCCCTTAATGTGCACCATTTAAAGTAGGTTGCTCTCTTTTTGTAAAACATGGCTGCTGCCTTTCAAAAACAGAACCGTACTTGTCCTCAAGTTGTTTGAGGTACTGAAGCTCAGTCCAATTCACTTGAATGAATAATACCAGACACAACTTGTAGACAGAGGTGGTGCTGTTTTTTTTTTTGGGGGGGGGGGGGGGGGAAATCAGCCTTGCTTTCCAAAACACCCTTTTAAGATCCTCTGATCAGAAATCTCTCGTCCGGTGAAGCCACAGCCAGCATTTCTATGGTCTTCCAGGTTATGTCTCATTGACTACAAATTCACCCATAAAACATATCTGCCTAACATGTTTCTATTATCACTATAGGCTTGTTGACTAACCCTTACCGATTCCCATTTAGAGGACACATTGTTTCACTTATTTTTATATATTTTTTATTATTCTTTAATCAGGGTATTTGTGTTCCTCGCAAAGGTCCAAGGGTCAACAGGGAATTATCTCCTCATTGTTCTGCAAAAGACTTGAGCTGATTAGCGGTTGATGGATCGCATTCGAAGCACAATAGATTGGGAAATGTGAGCCGTAACGTGGATAGTAAAAAGTAATGTTTGATTGCCTTTTGGAAACACACAGCAGTCTGAGACTTTGCCAAACAGTTCTATTTTAGCCTAGTGTCCCTACTGCCATCTATAACGGAAGGTTTTCCATTGTGATTGATGTTAGAAACTTTACATTATTTTTCCACCATGAAGACCTCACTTTTATATACTATATGTTGCTTGGTTGTCTCTTGCATGGTGGCTACGTGGTTAGCAGCGGTGCCTTGCAGCACTGGGATCCCGGGGCCAAATCAGACCATGGGCAAAAAGTTCTGTGCAAAAATATGAGTGTGTATGTGTGTGTGGAGGAGCATGGGCAGAGAGAACCAACACATTTTATATTACTTGCTCCAGTTTTCTGCCACTAAAACTCATGGCAGTACCTAGGTGGCACAGATTTCAGATTGTAGCTCATGAACCTGCAAGATGCGCCAAATTTATTTAGATGTGCTTCTCACACCATCTCACACTATGTCAAGGCATTACGCCTTCCAGTCTTCATAAATCTAACCCACAGTCCACAAGACAGTGTGAACTTAGACAGAAACTATTAAAGTGTTCCAGATTCATCATAGTGACTAATGCCGGGGCGATAAATCTGCCGTACCTATAGAGGGTCTAGTCTCAGTTTAAACCACTTGTTTACTGGATTAATTTAGTCCAAAATGTACTAAAATTTTTGCGCATTATTTGACACAAGGTTCCACATTTAAATCACTCCCCACAAAGCCATGTCCTCGTCACTAAGCCATTCTTTTTTGTCAGCCAAGTCATGAAAAGGATAGAGGGTGGCAAAAATAGGTTACTAAATATGGTAGAAAATCTGTACCCCGAATTGCACCAGAATTTGGCACATTTTAATTAAAGCAAACCTTTCACCTGCATTTCACTTAATAAACTATCAAAAGTACCTTATAGATCATCCTCATTGTGTTATCATACGGTCTTGTCCCGCTTTTCTGCCATGTATATGCATGAAAAAATCACCTTATAAAGTACTCTTCTCCAGCTCCACAAGTCACGGTAGAAGTCAAGGGGGTAGCCCTTCCCTCACTCCAGGCTGTAACTCCCCTGCCCTAACCCCGCCTCTATGCAGTCTAATTGACTCAGTCGCCGGGACCGCGCTTGTACAGGCGGCGCATGCGCCGTCGGACTCAAGCGCGATCCTGTAACTGAATCGGGTGTCAATTTTTTTCATGTATATACATGGCAGAAAAGCGGGACAAGACTGTATGATAACACAATGAGGATGATCTATAAGGTACTTTTGATAGTTTATTAAGTGAAATGCAGGTGAAAGGTTCGCTTTAAGTAAATCTCCAATTTCTGAAAAGTGCTGTGGAATATCTTGGTGCTATAATTTGCCCTTTTAGTCTGGATCACTGTGAAAATGGATATGCGGGCTATGTCTTTTTCTACAATTATGAAAAAGGGGTTGTCCAGGTTAGGGAATTCTGGGTAAAATTGAGGGGGTGCCCTCGGTTCAGGATCTTCCTCCTTTGACCAGAGTAGAGAGAGGTTACAAAGAGTGTCTCTTGCTCTGGAGGACCTGACCTGTCCTGAATTATACAGACAACACATTGATTTAAATTGACACTGTGTAATACTTCATTTTTCCTATGGTGGTGCTGCAGGAAAACCGAACACTCACCGCAAAAGTTTCCCATAAATTACAGTTGATCACTGGTGGTCTCAACAGGAAGACAAAGGACCCTTCTATCAAGAAGAATTTGTGCAAAGCAAAGATTTCCTTTAATATTTACAATATACTAATAGACATACAGTAAAATTGCTGGTCAATCCAAAGATCTCATGATGAAAGTTGAGCAGAGCTAGAAATACAATACTGTAGAAAAAACTTCAAGAGATTGATCAAACATTCCAAGGATTTGGCAGCTTGATATGTGGTACAGTAGAGAGTGATACAGAAGAAAAATAAAAAAAGCCAGGTCAACTTTATACTCTCGGGTCAATGTGAAAAATTAATTGCACATGCCCCGGGCCTGTCAAAAGAGTCAATAAGGTAGTGGTTGGAGACTCACAGATGGCTAGGGAACCAGGACAGGTAAGTAAGTTACAATTCATAGTGCATTCCTAAGGAGCATCCTGTGATGCTGTGAAGTTCAAGTGGTGGACTACTAGTTGACTAACTAATGGACCATCAAGGTCTACAATAGATATATAAATATGGATAAAAAGAAGACAAGAAATATTTTAATCATGTGTAGCCCAAAAATGACCCTAGAAAATAACTTTTTTAGATATGTAATGGAGTATGACTTTCTTCATGGGTGGCCTTCATGAAGTAGAGAGAAGGTGTAGTTGAATGTACTCCAGGCATCTTGGAATTTATGGGGTTGTCCAGAAACAGTTCCACTTGAATGGAGCTTACCAGAGCAATACCAGGTGTCTGTTATGCAAGCAGGTGTGGACCCACTGCGCCACTGACTGACTATACTCTAGAGGGGCGTGACTAAGCAACTACCTGGTCTTAACTAGAGCCTCTGATGGTGAGGATAGGTTTGGGCCATTAGGGTAGTTGCCAGGTGCCACTCCAGAGCAGTCCCCGAGTCAGTGGCAGCTGACCACGGGGTCAAAAATACCGGTGCAAGCATTGAGGGGAAGTAAGTGGTTAGAAAGTCTGAAGTCAGGGCAGGCAGTGACCAAGCAAAAGTCCGTAAACTAAGTCCAAGGTCAGAGGCAGGCGGCAAACAAGCAAAATCCAATAAATCCAAAAGCAGTGTCCGGTACACAGAAAAGGAGAACTACAAAAACACCTAGAACTAGACAAGCTAGTAACCATGAGTTGCTCAGGTGCCTTCCTGGGGCAGGAAGTGCCTTTAAATACTTCCTGCAATCTAGCCATAGGCTGGTGAGACAGAGGGTGTGTACGTGCTGCCTCACAGGGAGGAGAGACACACCCATACAAGCCCTAAAAAACAGTACAGATCTCCAGCAGGAAGTAAGCTCTGGCATGGAGCACAGATACAACAGTTAAGCTACCTGCGCTTGTCAGCACGGCACATGGCAGCAGGAAGAAAAGAGGGAGCCCGGCGGCCGTGCCCGCGGGTAGGGGCAGCAGCGCCGGCACAGACCGCTGGGCTAAGAGTGGCCCTATTTCCATCAGTAAGCAGTCATACTTTACTAATCCCGTAGAAGTTTTGGACACTTTTTTCACAAGTAATGTGCAAACAAAAGTACAAAATAAAGAGTCTGATCGCTTGTTACATAAATGCTAGACTGTAATTGTACCTGGAGTAATACTTTTAGATATCTTCGGAAAATAAGAACATCTAAAGCTTGGGCTGTTTGAGTCAAAAATTGTTCTAGTTTTGATATATTGCCATTGATTTAAACGCTGTTGTCACCTTTGTGACAACATTTGAGATGGTTCCCTTAAAAGACTAAAATAGCATTATCCCCTCAAATCTCGTGTTCTCTGCGGAATTTGTTTTGGCATATAAAGACACTAATGCACCTGCGGATCAAATGTTCCCATCAATAGATGACATCTGGATTGAAGACAAAAGCAGTGTGTGTCATTAGACATACTGTAGTCGCGGGCATAATAGCGGCTGACAACTTTGACTTCTACCGCCGCTAGCGCTGCTTGAAGTCATGTTTTTCTGTAACTACTTTAAAATAACGTATTAATTGTATGTTTATAAACATCGCTCTCTTAGGCTGGTCCTAGCATGGGAATCACATTTTTGGGGGGACTGGAAAATAGGTTCTTCTCACTCTACTTCTTGTCCCATTTATAATAACCCTAAGTTTCATGGCTGCTTGATCCTATCCACAACTTTCCTCCAAATCAGGCTATGGAAACAGTAGTAAGGCACTCAGGAGTAGTCACGTGCTTCGTTCTTTCTTTGTTGCTATGCAACAAACAAGATGATCACTTAACTGTCACGTTCAGGTGTGGGAGGGAAACACCACACCGAACATAGGAGGGCAAGGGGTGAGGGAAGAAGGCCTGGAAACTAAGGAAAGGAGATGGACACCTCCTAGTAAAACCCTAATCAAAGTCCTGACTAACTACCAGTATGAAATCACAGAAATAAGGTAATAATGCACTTCCTAAAGTAGATGCAAGCATTATATATGGACAAAGTCCTCACTCTGATACAATAAAATCTGAGACACTTAACCAATATATTTTGATCAAAATACATCTGTACCCGCCTACCAATATGAACAGACCCCAGAGGTAGGTGAGCTCTTACACAGGAACACCTAATGTCCTAACTCACCCTATAGGACCCTGCTACTAATGTCAAGACTGAGACAACCTATTCCTCCAAAAGGAAGGACGAACAGGAGTCTCCCTCAGGCCATAATACAAATGACAGGGAAATCCAACACACAAAATAACCCAAACAAGATACAAAAGGGAAAGAAAACACTTAACTTCAAGTGACTATGGCAGCACCAGGAACTCAGCTGAGATCCACACACCAGCTATCCACAACTCCAACTGAAGCTATAAACTGCATAGCATAGTGGGAGAAACAACAATAAATAGAGACAGTTAATTGACCATAATAGCCACACCTGGGGAAAGAAGGTATGACAAGCACCAGAAACAAAACAGACGTCATTTGATCTAAACAGAAAACCTGTCAGATCAAACCATGTGTTGCCAGTCTCACCGATCTCCTGCCACCTGTTGCGGGAACTTCCGTGACAGTAACTTAAAGGGTTGTTCCATGAAAAATATTTTACAGTCTTCAAACAAGCACCTGGGTCTGAATACTTTTGAGACTGGATGTAATAAAACATTTAGTATAGTCACTGAGTTATTCAATTAAATGTGTCTGTATAGCACAGAGGTGGGCAAACTTTTTGACTCGTGGACCACAATGGGTTCATATATTGGACCCGGGGGCCAGACCAAGAGTAGATGGATGGGGCTTTTGTGTGAATTAATATAAATTAAATTTAAATTTCGTAACATTAAAGGTTTAGTTTAATTCAAGGTAGAAAAGCATAAAAAGAGTTATTGTACAAAACTTTTATGCAATGTATTTCTTTCATAACATAGTATGTATAACTCACCTTCAATTTTAGTGGGAACAGTGTTGTTGGTCTCCCTTTTTTGCTAAGACATCAAAGGCTGGAGTTAGCTTTGTTGTTGCAATTCACAGAATAGATACTATGCCAGTATATAGGGCCCCCATAGTACCCCCCATAATGTGCCAGTATATAGGGCCCCCATAGTGCTTCTCCTCTTCTTCATAGTGCCCCCCCATATTGTGCCAGTATATAGAGCCCCACAGTGCTTCCCATCTTCTCCATAGTGGCCCCCATAGTGCTTCCCCCTCTTCTCCATAGTGCCCCCCCCATATTTTGCCAGTATATAGGGCCCCCATAGTGCTTCCCCTCTTCTCCATAGTGGCCCCCATAGTGCTTCCCCTCTTCTCCATAGTACCAATCCATATTGTGCCAGTATATAGGGCCCCCACCCCCTTTCTTGCCACAGTATACTATAAATAATAAAAACAATAAACACATATACTTACCTTATGATGCGATGCAGGTCTCTTCCGGCCTGTGTCCCGCTCTGTACGGCTCAGGCGGCGCGATGACATCATCGCGCAGCCTGCGCCGGCCTCTGATAGGCTACAGGCCTCTCCCCTGCTCCTCCGCACCATTCATCTGTATCGCTGCCCTGAGGACGGCGATACAGATGAATATGGAGATGAGCTTTACCAATGGAAGCACTCATCTCCACTCCTGCTGCCTCTGTGGGACGGATAAAAGGGTCTGCTGGGCCGTATACGGCCCGCGGGTCGTAGTTTGCCCATCACTGGTATAGCACCACCTGCTGTTTACTTTTTCTAATCTCTTTGTCCACGTGCACGTGCTTAGCATTTTAGATGGTGGTCTTAATAGCCCTTTAGCTGGCTGTGGATGCTCCAAATTTATCTAGAGGCGCAGACCTCTACATAACTTTGGTGTATCCACTGCCTGCCTAAATGTATGCCAGCTCCCTTGCTGGCGTAGGTTTGGACCATTTTCTATGGCTAAGACAGGCACAGAAAATGATAAATGAGATGGGCCTTCTGAGCCGCCCCCTTTCGCATCCAGTTTTTAGAACTGGCGTAAGCAGGGAAAAGTTGCAGATTGCAGCGCAAATAACCATTGTGTCACAATCTGCAAATTGGACGGTTCAGCAGACTTCTAGCCAACGTGTATGGACACCTTCAGAATTGCATTTTCCCTGACAATAAATTTCTAATTATCTCATCACGTCTCGTAGCTAAAAGTTTACCGTTAAGTTTCTTCGCTCTTGCTTCTACTTCTTGACTTTTCACTCTAGTACCTCGTGGCCGGCGCGTTTCAGGATGTAAATAATACAATACATTTATATGCATTTGTCTGACGACGTGTACAGTCGTACTTATGCATCCCGCACTCCATAATTTGGTTGATTACTTGACTGAAGCGTTGTCTCTTTAAATGTCAAGAGTCTCTCTGCCGTCGACGACTTCCATTGTCTGCCTGGGATCCTTGGCTTGGCTGCTTTTAGCACTTGATGAATTAGTCATGCTGTACGGTTGCGCTGTTTGGAGACTCTCGTGCCCTGCGTTTGTAAATTGTGGTTAGAGGCTGAAATGTGCACGCTACTGCAGCCAATTACCGGTAATCATCTCCAAGAAACTTATTTTCCTTTCCCCTTTCCAGTTGATGGATTTGCACAGGTATAACATTGCCGGCCTCACATTCACAGTGACGGCTTCTTCAGGGGGGCAACTTTTCTTTTGGGTAAGTTGCCGGAAAATGAAATCAGAGGGAAGAATTCTGATTTAATTTCTCTAAGGCAAAGTTGGAAGGCGAAACAGTAGAGACGCAACATCAAAACCACTGGTGATGATATGGGGATGGTGGGGGAATTCTATCAGAAGGGAGTGAGGGGAAAGGGTGACAGGGCAATGATTGTCACCTCACACCCCCCACCACCATCACCACCACACACATATAGACTTCGTAATAATGGAAGTTTCTACAAAAATGCATCATGTCCTAAATTCTGAACTATTCATACATTTATCTAAAATTCTATCTCATATCTATCTATCTATCTATCTATTATCTATCTATCCATCTATCTATCTATGAATCTATCTATGAATCTATCTATCTATCTATCTCACATTTCTTTTATATATATGTATTATAGGTTTACCTTTCTTTCCATCTTTCTTTCTTTCTTTCTTTCTCGTTTTCATACAATTGAGTTTTCGTACAATTTCATGAAAATTGATATTTACAATATTTTTCCATAATATAGCATGAAATGAATAGCATCTATTATCTGTATATCTATCTGTTTATCTATCTATCTACAGATGTAGCCAAGCTAAACTTGACTCTGATAACATATGGCACAGTGTTGGTTATCTCGTAACCAAAGCCCTTGAAAAGTTTATCTTTTTCTTGCCATTCTTTATTTAACACATCAATCATCAAGTTTAGCTCAGCTGCATCTGTATCTATCTATCTATCTATCTATCTATCTATCTATCTATCTATCTATTATCTATCTATCTATCTATTATCTATCTATCTATCTATTATCTATCTATTATCTATCTATCTATCTATTATCTATCTATCTATCTATTATCTATCTATCTATCTATCTATCTATCTATCTATCTATATCATATCTCTCTATCTATCTATCTATCTATATCATATCTATCTATCTATATCATATCTATCTATCTATTATCTATCTATCTATCTATTCATCTATCTATCTATCTATATCATATCTATCTATCTATTATCTATCTATCTATCTATTCATCTATCTATTATCTATCTATCTATCTATCTATTATCTATCTATCTATCTATCTATCTATCTCATATCTATCTTATGTCTATCAATTATCTATCTATCAATTATCTATCTATCTATCTATCTATCTATCTATCTATCTATCTATTATCTATCTCATAACTATCTATCATCTATTTCATATCTATCTATCTCATATCTATCTACCACTCATATCTATCTATCTATCTATCTATCTATCTATCTATCTATCTATCTATCTATCTATCCATCTATCTCATATCTATCTATCTATCTATTATCTATCTATCTATCTATCTATCTATCTATTATCTATCTCATATCTATATATCTATCCATCTCATTTGCCAATCTCACTCCCTTCTGTGATTCGCGTCCCTACCTATCCGTTGGTTGAACTTGATGGACATATGTCTTTTTTCCACCGTATTAACTATGTAACTATATTTCTGCCTCCTCTTACACATACTATACGTTGCACCTCTCTGATAGTGGACACAGTTTTGGTGGAGAACGCTCATCTTTTACCAACAGAAGAGCTTTTATTTTATTACCATCATCAATCCCGAGCATTTGATATATGGAACAGGTTAAATTGTGCTCATTACAGGCGCTCGTGGCGCCTCAGAACCATTGACATTTGCTCTCTTTTGCAGGCTAACAGTTACAATCTATCTCTCCCCTGCTTCTAGGTGAGAAATGAGCACAGTGGGTGATGGCAAGTAAATGACAGTACTTATTTAGTTAACAGGCAAGTTTTGCTCGTTCGGCCAGGGGCTGCAGATGGGAACTTCTCAGGTTTTGTCTCATTTTGAGGCAAACAGCTAAAAATGTCTCTTTCACGTATCAATATTTACATGTTCGGTGACTATTCTGTCAGGAATGCCATAAAAATAGCTTCTCCGGCAGCTGTTCTCAGCATTATTTAATGCATCATTTCATCGGAAGTTCAATTATAAATAGAGGGGAAAAATAGATATATTTGTTGAAGAGGAACGGGGTCTGTAGCTTTAAAAAGGGAATGTCTTATTTTTTTTTTCTAAAATATTATTAGTTCCAGCATTTTAAGATCATTTATAAAAGGACTGAAACTTGAGAAGAACTTTTCTTAAAGGTGTTTTCTGGTTTTATGTAAATAAAGCTTAATCTCTGATCGTTTAAAAGTTTGTGTTTTAATTTCTCATAAAGTTCAAGGTGTCTGTTTGCTGTCAGTGAATAATCAGTCCTGTATCCAGTCTAGACAATGCTTTTTTGAGCTGAACTGGACTGCAGACTGATACATTGTAACCAGCAGTGAGATTTGTGCAGCTGCTGCTCATGGGTTTAGTTTAGAGATGAGCAAACTTCTTGAAATTAGTTTTGTGTCCAATTCCTCAAATTTTCAAAAAATCTGATTTGTGACAAGAATCAAAAGTGTTCGAATTGTGAAGACAGTCTCCTGGACATGGCCAGTGCCTTTTGTAAGCCACTGTACTTTTAAAAAAAAAGTGTTGCATGACTAAATTGATCATGTGTGTGATGCAGGGAGCATGTATTATTTCCCCCATTGTCACTGCTTACCTTCCCCAATTGGAGTTGGTAGGGACACAGCCAGTGGGATGTTTGCTGCTTGATGCACTTTAGCAAGTGATGCTGATCCGCTCCAACACCGCTTGGCAACACATCACTTTACAAACATGAAAGGAGGGAAGGGGAATGAGAGAAATGCTCTGCCCTAATGCTTCTTGGACAGGGGAATACCCTCGGAGCAGGACATGAAAGAGGCGGAAGTGGTGGGAACCAGAGAGACACAAACGTGGAGATGTCAATAGGACCTGGCCTTGTTGCTACATCGCCACTGCCGCATAAAAACATTGACCCAGTGGACTGCAAAAGACATGTATTGTTCCTGCCCATAACAGATGCTTCAGGTGTCCACAGTGACATGCATCTTGCCGCACAGCGACATTTGCAAGGAGCGGCCCATGTTTTATTACTTTGTGAGAGTACAAGGCAGGGATGTTTCTTTTTGAGAAATAATGGCGGCTAGATATCTTTCAGCAAGGCTGAGCATACACCATCAGGTCTCTAAAGGCAAAATAGAATCCATTAAGTGGTACAGCAGTGACTGCAACTTAACTAGATAGAAGCTCATTGCTGGTTGCGAACAGTTTTCTCATGGCCTCAAATTCCGTTTTGGATGTCTCATGATGGAAAGGAAGAAAAGGAGAAAGAGGAGGAGTCTAAGAGCTAGAAGAAGCAGATGATGATGATGACAAGGACACTGTACTGCTTGGATATGTGGCCTGGCTGCTGCAAAGCAGACCAGGAGAAGGGGAGAAGATTCTGGCCACTTCTATTCTTCTACAGGGTCCGGTGATGCCGCCTCATGTGCTGCACTGGTAAAAATAAATTTTTGGGGAGTGCTCACGCCTTATTTTAATGCTGCAGATCTTGCACATGGCTGCAGTTTTGTGTGCCTACCTTGAAGAGACAAACTGCTGTACTCGAGATATTAACACAGAGCTAGTGGCAGCAAACTCGGCCTAGGTCTGCCACGTTTTGATCCTTCTCTCACAGTGTCTGTCATATTCCTGACCCCCCCCCCTCTTTTATCAGACTGTGATGTGTCATTGTGGCCCCCTCCTGATTCCCTGAGTGCAACTGTCTCTACTACAGCCACTAACACCACCACCATAGCCACAAGTGCCACTACTACTATCATTACAACTACCAACACAGCTATGCATGGGGTCGTCCGCCTCCACCTGAACCTCGTCTTTATGGCAGTCCAAACACTGACACCTCACACGACCGGGAGTATCTCTTGAGTGTCTTCCATAGTGTGTGGTGGGGTTTTGTTGCGCCCCACTAGGAAGTTTGCACTACTGCCCACATTCTGACTCTCAGATGACAAGGCCTGGGTCTTTCGGTTTGCACTCTTTACCAGAGATTTATTATAAGGCCTATAAATTAAGAGTCATAGTTTTGATACACAGATTATCAGAGGTACAATTAAATGTCCAGAATCCCTCCCCTTCCATAAACACACTGCATACTGGTATTGACAATTTACAATGGTAGTAATGCAGTTTTTGCAGTAAAATGCTTTTGCAGTAACCACACGGTATCTTGAAGTAATACATCCACTAAAACGTGTATAATAATGCATTTTTGTTCAGTAATGCAAGAATACTAATGATTTTATTGCAGTAGAATGCATTTGCAACTTTGTTGTAATTGAATAGTATCTTGCAGTAATGCAATACGTTTAGTATCACGGGTATATTGATGCATTTATATGAGATAAACATACCCAATTATGAACATTAAATTGAGGTCACTCAGTGGTTGCAGCAGAATATATGCCATTGGGATGCTGACAATAAGCTTATGTAGAAACTTAAGGTTTTTTAGTTTTTTTGTTTTTGTTTTTAAAGCTGGCTGGCTGTACACATACAGAAAAAAGATTAGTTTGTTGTGAGATAGAACTTGCCGCCAAGCTGTATGAACTATTAAACAACACACAACTCAGAGTTACAGTCCCTCACTCTCTATGCTATGCTTTTCCTGATAAAACTCTAAAACCTACCCAATTATATCTCCCTTTCGTGTCCCTAGTACAGATAGATTACTGGGTTGTGTCTGTAGTTTGTCGGACATTGCCAAGGCACATGCTCTCAGGTAGCAAGCTGATCGCAGAATAGTGTGGCTGAATACTGCCCCCTGTCTGTCAGCCTCTGTGCCAGTCAGGACAAACCCTCCCCCTTTCCCTCCCAGTGTCATATGATCCTCCATCTTACTCCCTCCTGTCATTTTCCCATCAATCTTCACAGTAAAAAAGGCGCTGGTCCATTTTTACGTGGTCCTTCCAAAACATCTTGTGAAAACATTGGAGTTGTTTTGGCAGACACATTTTTGTGAAATTTTTAAACAGATTCAATTAGTTTAGAATCGATTCACACATCTCTAGTTTAGCTCACAAAGCATTATATACAGTATGTCCTTCTTTATATAGCTTTGTAAATCTCTGAGTGATGTGAACCCGAAAATAGGGTTAAGAATGGGAAAAGGACACATCAACAGTCTATATGACTGGGGCATCTGCCCATCTACAGCTAGTTTTACAATGTCTATGAAAAACATCATGTTTATGGTTGTAGATGTTGTGAGCCCTTGGTTAAATTACGCACGTTATCTACTTGATTCCCTTACATCCATCCAATGACCCATGGCCAAACTACATTATACCTGTACATTGCGGAGCAACTTCACCCGGTGCCCCAAATGCAGTGGCCCTTACATTAGTTGCTGATGCCAACAGGTAGAGATGGCAGTACAGTAGTAGAGAATAGGTTCAAGATTTTCCAGGTTTCCAACAATTATCAAAATATAAAAACTCTCCACTGTACTGTATACGTGAGAAATTAGTCAGAACTCCTTCCAGATATTATCTGTTGTTCTTTTACTTAGGAAAATTAGAACTGAAAATAATTCACCTGGGAGCTGGAGCCTCACGTGACGACCATAATTGTGCTCCAGAAACACTAATGATATACTTTATGCATTTTAATCTCACTTGGAAGTCAGCGTGTGCTTTCTATATATGTAAACCATCTGTTGGCACCTTCTAAAAGACTAGAATTATGCCCATCCAAACATGAATTATTTACTGTATTTTGATGGAAAATTATTTCTTACCAGTCAAGCTTAGGGACGGAGTTTCATACAGTTGATTTTTCATAAAAATGTCTATTTCATGAAAATTGACATTTACAAACTTCATCTACAAATCTATATCATATCTATCTATCTGTCTCCTATCTATCTATCTTTCTATTTATCTATCTATCTATCTATCTATCTATCTATCTTTTTTTCTATCTATCTTTCTATCCAGCTCCAGTACTTTTTTTACTATGAAAATTGATGGGGAAAACTACAGGAAGGATGAAGATGGAGGATCACATGACACTGGGGGGGGGGCTTTGTTCCGATTGGCTCAGAGACTGACCCTGATCAGTCGATTAATGGTCCATTCACACGTCTGCACATGGCCGGCATTTTAAATAGAAATGCCTTTTCTTCCGTTCTATTTTTTTGCGGAACGGAAGTGTGGATGAGTGTGCTGTCCGCATCTTTTGCTGCCCCATTGAAAATGAGTGGGTTCGGATCCGTTCCACAATGTTGCGGAACGGATCCAGACCCATTTTGCGGATGTGTGAATGGACCCTTAGGCCCCTTTCACATGGGCGAGTTTTCCGCGCGGGTGCAATGCGTGAAGTGAACGCATTGCACCCGCACTGAATCCGGACCCATTCATTTCTATGGGGCTGTGCACGAGTGGTGATATTCACGCATCGCTTGTGCGTTTCGTGAAAATCGCAGCATTCTCTATTTTGTGCGTTTTTCACGCAACGCAGGCCCCATAGAAGTGAATGGGGCTGCGTGAAAATCGCAAGCATCCGCAAGCAAGTGCGGATGCGGTGCGATTTTCACGCACGGTTGCTAGGAGACGATCGGGATGGAGACCCGATCATTATTATTTTCCCTTATAACATGGTTATAAGGGAAAATAATAGCATTCTGAATACAGAATGCATAGTACAATAGGGCTGGAAGGGTTAAAAAAAATTAAAAAAAATTTAACTCACCTTAATCCACTTGTTCACGCAGCCAGCATCTCTTCTGTCTTCTTCTTTGAGGAATAGGACCTTTGATGACGTCACTACGCTCATCACATGGTCCATAACATGATCCATCACCATGGTAAAAGATCATGTGATGGACTATGTGATGATCGCAGTGACGTCCTCAAAGAAGAAGACAGAAGAGATGCCGGCTGCGCGAACAAGTGGATTAAGGTGAGTTAATTTTTTTTATTTTTTTTTAACCCCTCCAGCCCTATTGTACTAAGCATTCTGTATTCAGAATGCTATTATTTTCCCTTATAACCATGTTATAAGGGAAAATAATACAATCTACACAACACCTAACCCAAACCTGAACTTCTGTGAAGAAGTCCGGGTTCGGGTCTGGGTACCACAGTTTTGACTACGGAACGCAATCGTAGTCAAAACTGACTGCAATTGAGTACCTACTCGCGCGAGTTTGCCGCAACTCATCCGGACCTTATCCAGACACGCTCGTGTAAAAGAGGCCTTAGGGTGATATTCAGGCAAGTCCTTTTGCTGGGAACACCCTACATGCCATTATGTGTTCCTCTTGCGACCTGAGAGCATGTGTCTTGGCAGTGTCTGATAAAAACCTACTACAGAAACAACCCAGTAATCTATCTGTACTAGGAACACTATAGTGAGATATAATTGGGTAAATTTTAGGGTTTTGTCAGGAAAACCTTAGCATAGAGAGTGAAGGACTGGTAAGTCTGGGGTGTGTGCTATTTCACAGTTCATTCAACTTGGCAATTGCAAGTTCTGTCCTGCAACAAACTATTTTTCTCTGTATATGGACAGCCAGACAGCTTTTTTTAAACACCTTGGAGGTCATTTATTATACGGAAATACCCCAGGTCTAAAATTGTGGGTGTAGCGTGGGGGGGGGGGAAGGGATAGACCAGCAGGGCCCTCTCATTCATCATTTTCTATGCCTGGTTTAGGCTAAGAAAATGGTCTAAATTTAAGACAGCAAGAAAGCTTACATTTACACTGGTGCTGGATGCGCCGAATTTATATAGAGCCCGGCACCTCTTCATAACTTCGGCAGATCCACCGTCAGCTATGGGGCTTTATTAAGACCATCGTCTAAAACGCCGGTCTTAATAAACGACCCCACTTGTTTATAATTTCATAAGCTTATTGCCAGCACCCCAATAGCACACATTGTGCTGAAAATGCTGAGCAATTGCCCCTTTTTTCCTAAAAAAACTCAATTTACTGTTTGTTATTCTGAAGTGCATGTATATACCCGTGTGAGTGAATGTGTTGTATTACTTCAGATCCTTCTCCGTAAAGCGTTAAAATGTGCGGCCTCCGACGAGGCAAAGTGAGTTATTCCTGAAGTCTCGCAAGACTTCAGTGAATAACTTTGGTATTTGATTTTTAAACTGAAAAAAAAACTGTTTAAAACTTGGATCCGAACTCCAATCTTAGGGAGTCAGGGTGAGTCAGAAAAAAAAAAAAAAGTTTTCCTACAAATTATGAGTCCTAGGAGACTAGAGGGAGTTCTATATCAACTTTCAGGGCAATTGGAGCATTTTCAGTTTGGCTCGAACCGATTCAGTTCAGGAACCAAACTTTTTCAAAAATTCTGCGAAATGGACCTGAAATGAATCTCCTATATGTAAGAGAATTACAAGATATAAAAATAAAAAAATCTGAGTCCTAGGAGACTTCAGAGTTGTATACCAATTTCCAGGCCAATTATAGTACTTTTAATGTGTGTAGAACTGATTCAGCCATAAACAAAATTCACACAAAACTAATTTCAAGAATGTCATTCATGTAACAGGTGAATCTAAAATTCCCACTAGGGTGATATTAGCCAGGGTGCACCTTATAATTAATTTATTGATAGCCAGGTCCAATATAGGCATGGACATCATCACTGTCTATGTTTACTACCTGCCACTTATTTATTGCTATGTAAGAAGGAAAACAGAAGACAGACGCAATTTGGTTGTAGGGAGCATTACATCCATGCCACACATATTACTATGGCATGGGTTTAAAGGCTAAGACTATGTGCCATAGAATTACGATGCTTTGTCTAAGGATGAGCAAATTTCTGAGAATTTGTTTTTTCAGAATCATATGTGCGATTTGATTGGGACCCAAATTGATTTAACCTGAATCGAAATTGCTGCAAGCTGAGTGAAAAGCATAACATTCTGCTACCTCTCTCTTTGCATTTTCTGCTAAAATTCTCCCTAATGACTAGAAATTCTGATTTTATACAATCCAAATAAAAAAAAAAATTGGGGTTGAATTTAGATTCTGTAGAATCAAATCCCTAAACAGGTTATTAATAATAATAAATGAACTTTAGCATCTTAATAATTTTTATTTAATGATTGTTTTTTCATATTTATGGTTTGATTATCATTTGTTATTATTTTAGATCTATTATTTATTTTATGGTTATTATTATTTTTACTATTCTTGGTGTTCTTTGTACAGTTTTATTTTCATTTTATGTTTATGCATTCTTTCTCGTACTGCTTTTTCCAAAACTGACTTTCTTCTCTGAGAATAGATCAAAGACAAGACACTCAGCCTGTCATAAAGCCAGGAGTATTTTTATCATTAGGTCTGTTGTTTTTATTGCTTTCCTGAAAAGGTATAAAAGCTTTGTGTGGCCAGTCATCACATCAGCCAAATGATTCAAGATCGCTGTTCATCTGTATATTGACATTGCGTCGTCCTTCACCTGACTTAATCCATTCATCACATGGTTTTGATCCTGGCTTGGTACTTTGCTTTCTATTGCTGCTTACTATGATAGGAGACTGGGATAAGACACAAATTATTTTTATTAAAACATTTCAGTTGGAATCAGTTTTGAAGGTGTTTTCTTGTGCAGCATTGTAGGCTTTACAGAGCTGCACTCACAAGTTTACGGATGTTTCCTAATATCCACCCTCCTTAAATTCCAAGGCAACAACCAATATGGCTCCTCTTCTTGTTGTCATTTTTCTGCATAAATGGCTGCCACAACTAAATATAAAAATGACAATGTTAAACTAACATAACCACAAAACTCCTGATTTACCAAACATTGTCAGTTTACTATTTGGGTGGAAATCCTCTTCAACCTTTTCTCTGCCAAGTATCTCATACAGTACATCCTTACAGGGTGGCACTTCAGTAGCCAAATACATATCTCCTACATCCTTTCTACTGATGGGTAGATCTCAGGCTGTACAGCTGGGCTTGTTCTAAAGCTAACTGTCATGCCCTGCTCGGACGGTGTGCGGAGGTCTGTCAGATTGGCAGCACGTGTCTAACCATTTGTTTTGTTTTGTTTTGGAATCATGCTGGATCCGCCTTCCTTCAGGTGCTCTGGGTGGGGTCATTGGCTTAAATTGCCTTCACTCCCAGAGGGCCGTGCGGGTTATAGAATTCAGTCTGGCCTTGGATCCAAGGAAGGAAGGTTTGTCTGTTCCAGCTCAGATAAGTTTGGTTTCTGTTTTTGTTATTTGCGGTCTAGGCTGTTTGTGTGTCTTCTGCCCCTTCTCCCCTTTCACCATCTCAGGGATTCTAGGGTGTGTGCAGTCCAGGCACGAGGACACATTATTCCTACCATCTAGGTCTGAATGTGGGCTTAGCAGCGTAGGGACAGAAGTCAGAGATATGCTAGGAGGTGACCATTCCCCAGCATTTCGCCTAGACACTTGTTTATTTGGTTGTCTGTATATCTGAGATCCAGTCCGCCGTGACATTATAACCCGCTATACTGTGACTGCCATTACTCAGCGGTTTTGTGTGTGTAGCGTCAATTGATGCACTGGTTGACCGCATGCAGGGATTATCCCTAGAGGTTGCGGATCTGCGTAGTTCGGTCACACGGTGTCAGAGTGTTATGGCATCAGGTCAAATTGGTGGGGAGCCTAAAGTTGCTCTTCGTGAGAAATTTACAGGGGGTGCAAATGATTTTTTCCGCTTTAAAGAGTCATGCAAATTGTTTTTTCGACTGCGTCCATTTTCGTCAGGTGATGAAAGTCAGAGGGTTGGTATAATCATGTCTCTGCTAAAAGGGGACGCCCAATCCTGGGCTTTTTCTCTGCCGCCCGGTTCTCTGGCCCTCCAGTCGGTGGAGGAATTTTTCAGAGCCCTGGGATTGATTTACGATGACCCAGATCGGGTCTCGAAGGCAGGAATCCACAGGTAAGTCGCCATTTTTTGGCGCATATGGTTTTCATCCTCAGTTTGGTACCTTTTCGGGGACTAGTTCCTCTGGGATGCCAGAGGAGGAAAGGTTTTCTTCTACCTTATCTTCTATCTGGCGGAGGATACAAGTGAATTTGAAGACGATGGGTGAGAGATATAAGCGAATGGCTGACAGGAGACGTGTGACTGGTCCGGACCTGTGTGTGGGTGATCTGGTGTGGTTGTCCACTAAAAATATTAAATTGAGAGTGTCATCTTGAAAACTGGGCCCAAGATTTATCGGTCCGTACAAAATATCTGCGGTGATCAATCCAGTAGCGTTTCGGCTGGATCTTCCGCAGACTTGGAGGATCCATGATGTGTTCCATAGATCTTTATTGAAAAAATATGTGTGACCGGTGGAACCATCGCCATTGCCTCCTCCTCCTGTTCTGGTCGATGGAAATTTAGAGTTCGAGATCTCTAGGATTCTTGATTCTAGAGTTCTTCAGGGTTCCCTTCAGTACCTGGTACACTGGAGGGGATACGGCCCCGAGGAGAGGATGTGGGTTCCGGCGCTGGAGGTCAGCGCCAGCCGACTGGTTAGGGCTTTTCACAGAGCCCACCCGGATAAGGTTGGTCCGGGGTGCCCGGAGGTCACCCATAGAAGGGGGGTACTGTCATTCCCTCCTTGGACGGTGTGCGGAGGTCTGTCAGATTGGCAGCACGTGTCTAACCATTTATTTTGTTTTGGAATCATGCTGGATCCGCCTTCCTTCAGGTGCTCTGGGTGGGGTCATTGGCTTAAATTGCCTTCACTCCCAGAGGGCCGTGCGGGTTATAGAATTCAGTCTGGCCTTGGATCCAAGGAAGGAAGGTTTGTCTGTTCCAGCTCAGATAAGTTTGGTTTCTGTTTTTGTTATTTGCGGTCTAGGCTGTTTGTGTGTCCTCTGCCCCTTCTCCCCTTTCACCATCTCAGGGATTCTAGGGTGTGTGCAGTCCAGGCACGAGGACACATTATTCCTACCATCTAGGTCTGAATGTGGGCTTAGCAGCGTAGGGACAGAAGTCAGGGATATGCTAGGAGGGGACCATTCCCCAGCATCTCGTCTAGACACTTGTTTATTTGGTTGTCTGTATATCTGAGATCCAGTCCGACGTAACACTGACAATCTAAGCTTTAAAACAAAACCAAGATTGTGGTGATAGCTATGATATATCCCAGTTTACAGCCATTAGACTTGTGTCCTTATGAGAGCTTGGACCCTGATTTATTTGATTTTATGATTTCTAAAAGTTGAATCTCTGGATAGAGGGCAATTAGCATGTAGTCTTGTTTTAAAGCTTAGACTGTCAGTTTTAAAACTAGACTTACAAAGCCTGAGAGATTCCAGAATAAAGCAGACCCCCCTCTCCATCTGGCTGTAATCTCAGCTAGTGTAAAGGAGAAGAGAGGCGAGTGGGGCAAATATTGAAAGGGTGGAGAATAGGAGAGGTACAGATGCTGCATAACTGTACATGTCTCTAGGGGGAGGGTAACATGGACTTCTGTTCATGTTATCAATCCTGCCTATCAATAATAGAGCATACTTGCTCATCTAATCACCCTTTATGCATATTAAGGCTACTTATTAACACCACAACTCATATGTCTACCAGTGTCCAGATCACAATGTCCAATAAGTTGCATCAAACACACAAATCAATTAAGTTTCCATTTTACACTCAATTTTGCAGTGGTTTTTGCACTGAATTTAGATCCATGGCATATATAGAGAACTCGCATCTCAGTGTTTTTGCAGACTATATGTCTTCTACATAAGGACTTTATACATGATATGTTGTGTGCTCTCAAAAAATGTAGCTTTATTTGCAACATGGGTGTACACTGTACAGTATATATTTTTAACAATTTGTGGATGACGGCCAAATATTTTATGGCTCCCGTTTCTGTCCAAACAGAGTCCAAAATCAAGCAAAGTTTAAAAAAAAAATGGCAAAATCAAATACCAGGAGGTCACATTAGATTGATTAAGGAATATAGATTTTAGATAGATAGATATGAGATAGATATATAGACAGATAGTAGATATAAGAAAGATAGATAGATAGATAGATAGATGATATAAGATAGATAGATAGATAGATAGATAGATAGATACATAGACTGATAATAGATAGATAATAGATATAAGATAGATAGATAATAGATATAAGATAGATAGAAAGATAGATAATAGATATAAGATAGATAGACAGATGATAGATAGATAGATAGATAGATAGATAGATAGATAGATAGATAGATAGATAGATAGATAGATAGTGGCCATCTTGGTTATGGTCGGTAATGATATTCAGCCTCAGTACAAGTCTCGCGATAACAGACAGTGCGACGCATGCGCCGTTGCTGCTTCCGGACGCCAGCAGTTTCCACCATGTTGCTTCAGCCTGCTCCGATCCATTCAAAGGTTTTTAATCAACTTTTTTATTCACACACCTTTTTCACTGCTGTAATAATTATCAATTATGCAAGAGTGGGGTATATTGTACACAATATGAATTATACTATGTAATTTTATGTATGCACGTATTCGCTATTATATGTACACTAGTCGCATGGATGAATTATATCCTTTATATGACTGTATTCTGTATATTCATCATATTTGTGCTTATGACAATTTGAATTGATTTGTAATTATGTCAATCACTGTCACTACTTATGTATGTCACTATGCACATGTTACTCAGCTGGACAAAGGCTCCATAGAGAGAGCTGAAACGTTGCTGCTGGTTGGGTGAATAAACCTTCCACTTTCTTCACTAATTGGAGTGCTGCCTTCGTTTTTTGCTTTTTGTAGATAGATAGATAGATAGATAGATAGATAGACAGATAATAACCAACCTGCGGGAAGTCTACGACACAACGCAGAGGCAATACAAAGCCCTCCTCAGAAGGAAAAAGCAAGAATAAACCTCAACCAAACTTACACAGCTTCAAGATGCCCTCCAAGATAACTCCTTCTGGGAACTATGGAACCACCTGGGCACAAATGAGAAAAAAAACAACCTCCATATTCAGAACGGCAACATCTGGCTCCAGTATTTCAGAGACCTCTACAGAGACATCCCAAAAGAAGAACGTAACCCAGACCAAGAACAAATGGGGTCAAAACTGAAGAGCATGGAAGAGATACTTAAAGATTTCCAAAACCCGCTAGACTCACCCATAACACTGCAGGAGATATCAGAGAGAATATCAACCATAAGAGGTAAGAAAGCCAGTGGCACAGATGGCATCCCACCCGAAATGATTAAATACAGCCCACCAGCAATGCAGGCAGCCATAGCAAAACTGTACAACATTGTGCTGGCTACTTCCCCCAAGCCTGGAACCAAGGTGTCATAACCCCAATACACAAGAGCTGGAACAGGTATGACCCGGCCAACTACCAAGGGATATGTGTCAGCAACAATCTGGGGAAACTATTTACCAGTATCCTGAACTAGAAAATCCTCGGCTTTTTCACCCAGCACAATGTACTCAATAAAAGCCAAGCGGGGTGATGCCAAATCAACGCACCACCTCATCCAGAGCCATGTCCACAACACAAAAAAGGAAAAGATATACGCTTGTTTAGTGGACTTCAAAAAGGCCTTTGACTCGGTGTGGCACCCAGGATTGCTCCTGAAGCTATTGGAGAGCGGAATAGGAGGAAAGACATATGATGTCATCAAAAGCTCCAACACCGAGAACCGATGCAGCGTGAAGGCAGGGGCGTAGCTATAGGGGGTGCAGAGGTAGCAGTCGCTACCGGGCCCAGGAGCCTGAGGGGGCCCAAAGACCCTTGTGCCATATAAGAAGTTACACCTCTGGCTGGAGGGAAAGGGTTAGGTCAAGATTTTGGCATGGGGTGGGTGCCAATTCAATTTTACTCACATGCAGAATGAAGGCTATGTGCTTCCCTGCTGGTCCCCTGGTCACAAAGCCCTGAGGGAATGGGGGCCCAAGCTGAACTCTTGCACCAGGGCCCATGAGCCTTTAGCTACGCCCCTGCGTGAAGGTAAATGGGAAAAGAACGGCTTACTTCCAGCAGAGTCGAGGAGTCAGACAGGGCTGCAGCCTCAGTCCAACTCTCTTTAACATTTACATCAACGAGCTGGCAGCGGCTCTGGAGTCCTCCTCAAAACCAGGTCTCATCCTCCATGACACTGAGGTGAAATTTCTCCTGTATGCGGATGACCTTCTCCTACTATTACCAACTCAGAAAGGTCTCCAAGACCAGCTAGTCATTCTGGAGAAATTCAGCACCACATGGACCCTTCCCATCAATTTCAAAAAGACCAACACTATGGTGTTTCAGAGAAGGAAAACAAAGTCAGCCAGACCCCCCTCTTACAGCCAACAACAGGTACACCTACCTGGGTGTGATAATTGACCAATCTGGGAGCTTTAAATCAGCCATTGAGGAGCTGAAAGTCAAAGCATGCAAGACCTTCTACAACATCAGAAGACTACTATACCACCTCAAAGCACCCGTGAGGGTCTGGCTTAAAATCTTTGACTCCGTCATTGCACCAATCCTCCTGTATGGCAGTGAAGTCTAGGGCCCTCACACATACCCTGACTGGTCAAGATGGGATTCCAGCCCAACAGAAATATCCCACCTGGAATTCTAACGGTGCCTGTCGAGGGGAGCTGGGCAGATTCCCTCTACACTTTACAATCCAGAAGAGTGCGCTATTATTCTGGGGCTATCTACATGGTAGTAGTGAAGGCTCCCATCACCATAAAGCCTTGCTACACCAAGGGATCCCAGGCAAGGCAAAGCCCCAAAATCTATTTACTGAAACCCAGCCTGACCAGATAATTACCCCACACCACCTTAACAAAAGCCAGGATCAGGAACACAGTAAACAAGAGACAAGAGGAATACGTCAGTGAATGGAGGAAGGAAGTGAGAACATCCCAGAAGCTGACGGTGTACCAGAGCCTGCAGAGAGACTACAAAGTGGCCCCATATCTGGAGAAACTAGGGAACCCCAGAGACCGGAAAATCCTGAGCCGCTACAGACTGAGCGCCCACAGCCTTGCCATAGAATGCGGACGGCATCGACAGAGCTACATGCCTAGAGAAAGCAGACTGTGCCAGCAGTGCCCCCTGGAGGCGGTGGAGGATGAGGCCCACTTCCTGATATACTGTCCCAAATACTCAGCAGTGAGGGACATCCACTTTAGGAGACTCTCTGATCTCCTCCCAGACTTCAGCTCCATGGAGGAGGAAGAGAAGTTGCCCATCCTGCTGGGAGAGGAAGAGAACACTGTGGACATAGCAGCACAATATATCAGTGCCTGCCACAGACTGAGAGGAGCCTGATATGCCATGGACTCTGATACCCTGACCCAGAGTGTGTCCGCATCCCCCCTCCCCCCGTCATTATACGCCACGTACTCCTATACACCGACCCCGGGTGTGTCCCCATTTCTTAACCCCCTATTTCCCACATGCTTTTGCAATACTAATGTATAATTTAGACCTGCCAATAAAGCTTTATTGATTGATAGATAGATAGATAGATAGACTGATAATAGATAGACTGATAATAGATAGATAGATGGATAGATAGATAGATAGATAGATAGATAGATAGATAGATAGATAGATAATAGATAATAGATAAATATATAGACAGATAATAGATAGATAGATAGATAGATAATAGATAGATAATAGATAGACAGACTGATGATAGATACACATCTGGCTCACTGAGCTTTGTTCGTTTGCAGTACATATTTTATTATAAAGGTTTACTGTAAGTTGCAGAACATGTCTCGCTCCAATCTATGTGCAAATAAAATGCACGCCCACTTTTTAACACTTTCCGTAGCTCATTAGCATGTCTCGACATAACCATCTGTCTTTAAGAGGATGTTTTGGTTTTACGTAAATAAAGCTCGATCATTGTGTTGTGAAAGCTCTATAACTTTGTGATATACTTTGTGTTTCGTTTCTTCACCATTTTCTAGATCTCTGCTTGCTATCAGTTAATTACAGTCTTTGATACATGTTTCAGTCCAGGCTATTTATCACACAGAGGGTTGTCAGTTGTCAGGGTCCCGGCGGTCAGACTGATACAGTATAAAATCCAGATACATGATCAATGTTTTTGGATGCCTTTTAAATGGTAATACCCTTTAAAAGGTTTTCTGGGATTACTATGCTTTTTAACAGTTATGCCCATATAGTTTCTTACCTCATGTGCATCTTCCTCATTTAATGTTTTATTTTTTTTCCCAATTTGGGCTCCCTTCACCCATTTTCACCATGTAAACAGATCCCTCCGGTTTGTTTCCCTCCTGTATGTAGCACTTCCTGTTCCTGTATCCAACCAGACCCATGATGCACTTCTCCTTCCTCTGCCACAGCTCCAGCACCCCCCCAAGGCTCCATTCACACGTCCGCAAAATGGGTCCGCATCCGTTCCGCAATTTTGCGCAACAGGTGCCGACCTATTCATTTTTAATGGTGCCGGAATGGGCTGTCTGCATTCGCATTTGCGTATCTGCACTTCCGGATCCGCACTTCCGTTCCGCAAAAAATAGAACATGTCCTATTCTTGTCCGTAATTGCAGACAAGAAAAGGCATTTTCTCTGAGAGTGCCGGCGATGTGCGGTCCGAAAAATGCGGAACGCACATTGCCGGTGTCCGTGTTTTAACTAGTTAAATAGACACTCCACTGTCACTGCCCCGCCCATGTACATGACATCACGGGAAATAGAAAAGGCCTGCATGGACATGTAACCATAGCGTGAAACAGGTGATAGGCGCAATAAAGGTAAAAGAAATACGTAATTACAGCGACCTTCATAAATGATCATTTTAAAGGATACAAATGCAAACAGAAAAACCCCTTTAAACATTGTAAATGCTATCGCTATATAGCATTTTGTTTGTATGATTTGGACAAACGCATAGCAATATTAGTGTTGATCACGAATATTCGAATTTAGAATTTTTATCGCGAACATAGGTACTTCGAAAATTCGCGAATATTTCGGATATAGTTATATATATTCGTAATTTTGAATATTCCAATTTTTTTTTCCATTTTTTATTTTTTTCTATTTTTTTTTATAATCAGTGATCAGATCAGATCCCTCACTGCTGCTTCTAGCTTGTGGGCCAATAAGAAGGCTGCAATATACTTGACTTTAGGAGTAGTAGTGTTTGCGAATTTTGCTCTATATTAGTTTTTTTTGAATATTCGCTATATTGCTATATATTCTTGTTTTAGAATATTACGAATATTCGAAAAAACTAAGTTATAGCAATATAGAGAATATTCAAAAAAAATCGAATATAGAGCAATTTAGCTAATCTAGTGCTATAATCTTCGTCTAATAGCTGTAAGTTGAAAAATTTGCAATAAAAATTTCAAATCCGAAAATTCGAATTCTGAAAATTCGCATATTACACAATCATTACCTTTCCGATTTTTCGAGGAAAAAAAATCGGGAATTTTCGAATTTTCGAATATTTTATGAATATTCTACAAAATATTCGCGAAATAACGCGAATTCGAATATGACCCCTGCCGCTCATCACTAAGCAATATTATTTGGACACCATACTGTTTTTCTCTGACAACCAGCCGCAACAAATCACCATATTGGGGGAAAAAGAAAGCGCTGAAAGAAGGTAACGTACGAGCATCAGCCACTGACTTATACCTGGCCCTTTATTCATGTGCATGTGTGTGTATGAAATTTAATTTGTATGTATGTGTGTGTGTGTGTGTATTTATCTTCGTGTATTACATGTGTGTGTATATGCGGGTTTATGTGTGTGTTGGTATGTGCATATATGGATGTGTATGTATGTTTGTGTGTGTATGTACAGTATGTGCAGGAGCGTAGCTAAAGGCTCACGGGCCCTGGTGCAAGAGTTCATCTTGGGCCCCCTTCCCTCAATACCCCTTCCTAACACCACCAGACCCCTGTGCTCCCATGCCCACCCACCCACCCGCCCAACAGCAGAGCTAAAATCTCACCAATACATTTTATATTCTGACCCCCATAACTTTTTATTTTTATGTGTATGGAGCTGTGTCAGGGCTCATTTTTTGCGGGCGGCCTGTACTTTTCATTGATTGATACCATTTTGGGGCGTGTATGACTTTTTGATCACTTTTTGTTAAATTTTTTGGTGGGAAGTGAAGAGACCAAAAATCGTAGAATCAGCCATTTTAACAGTTTTCTTCCATCTTGCCGTTTATATGGGATAAATATTTTAATATTTTAACAGTACAGGTGTTTTTGCATGTGACGAAACCCTTAATGTTAATTTTTATATTTGTTTTTATTTTAAGTTTTAGGAAAGGGTGAATTGCATTTTTCTATATTTTTTCAAATATTTTTTTTTCTTTTTTTACTCTTTTTAAGAGTAAATGTAATACAGTATAGTTCTGCTGCATGCACCTACACACACACACACACACACACAGCCCCACTGTACTCATTACATATGCAGTATAGCTCTGCTGCATGCACCGACCTTACCCCCACACACAGCTTCACCATACACATTACATATCTAGCTCTGCTGCACGCACATTCACACACAGCTCTGCTCTACACATTACACATATAGCACTGCTGCATGCACATTCACACACAGCCGTGCTGTAACATTACACATATAGCCCTGCTGCACACACATTCACACACAGCTCCACTGTACACATTATATATACAGCTCTGCTGCAGCCTGCATACATTACCCACACACAGCTCTGCTGTGCACATTACACATACAGCTCTGCTGCACACACATTCACACACAGCTCCACCGTACACATTACATACACTGCTCTGCAGCGGTTTATACAGACAGTTCTTCTGGCCAATTGCAGTGCTGACTCCTCATACACATGTGACATCATCAAAGGTCCTTTATACTACCAAACGGTCAGGTCCTGCAGCTCTGTAGGGTCTGCCATAACCTCTGCCTTTCAGGGGTGTGAGGAGGTGAGTGATTACCGACATTCCTCATCTGCTCAGAGTCAGAGGCTCTGCTGGAACAGAGACAGTGCAGTCTCACTGGCAACCTAACCCGGCGGTCAGCAGCACACAGCTGCTCACTGCTCTTCCTGACCTGAAGCCGCTCCCCCTCCTCACTTCGCCTGCCCTGCACAGTGCACGCAGGGCTCGCCTCTCAGCCTCCGCTCCGCCCCCTATGTGATTTTAGTTAGCAACTTAGCTGTGGGCCGCGCCGCCAGCAGGTACGGCCGCGCCGCCCGCAGGTACGGCTCTACTGTGGCTCTCCTGGCTTGAGGGGGCCCCGTGGGCCCCCCTGACTTAGGGGCCTGGTCGCAATTGTGACCGCTGCGACCCCTATAGCTACGCCAGTGAGTATATGTGCCCTTTATTATATATGAATTTATGTATGGGCATGTAATTCTGTATAAGAGCATTATACTGTAAGTATGTGATGACATGTCATCTCTTTAAAGATAACACTCTCCAGAGCCAAACGAGCACCATAGCTAACAGATGCCTGCTGATTCATATGGCAGACACCCCGGGCTAATGGTTGCGATTGGCGATAATGCTGATTGCAGACATTTCACCCCTCAGATACCATGGTAAAATGTAAGAATGGGAAACCCGGGAGTGTTGTACTTCCAGAACCAGAACACCTTCCCATTGCTCAGATTGGTGAAGGCTTTCCTTAGTGGTAATAGAACAATAAACTGGAAAAACTTGAGCTCATAGACAGCCAATTATGAGAAAATACTTTATTGTTACATAATAAATATTGTAAATATTGCCATTTAAAGGAAAGGTAGAGAACAGAGAAAATCACCATCCCGGCATATTACAGACCACCGGACACAAGTAAAGTGCATATAATCAAAGGTTCATCAATCAGGTGCATAACATCTTGATCAATTCTAAGGTGAGCCCTCAGTACAAATGACATGAAAAGGACCTCATATAGAACACATTGTGGATAGAGTATAAACCGTCTTAATCGCAGTTAAAAATGACCTAATATCATAACACACAGACTGTCAGCCTGAGCGATGTACAACACACCACATGGACTCACCTAACAGTAGTGGGATCTGTATGCCGGGATGGCGTTACCCCGAAGCGCGTTTCGGCGTGCCTTCGTCTTCTGTTTTCTATCTGTTTTCTTCGTGGTAATAGCCCTGGGCCTCTACAAAGCTACCAGGCCTATTACAGGTATATTCCAATGCAGGTCTGCAGGTGGCAGCACTGCATTGAAATATATTGAATTTTTCACACACAAATGAATTAAATCACATTAGAGCGTGGGAAAAGGCAATCTGATTAATGCAAGTTCATGTCCCCTAGGGAGGCAAAAAAATATATATATATAAGAAGAATATAAGAATAAAAGAAAAAGAAAAAAATTCTAATCAGCACCTTTCCCCAAAAGTAAATAAAAAATAAAATATAAACATCATATTCAAAATATTTGGCGTAACAGAAAAACAAAAAACTAAATGACCTATTCGCTATTTTTTCATTTCCTCACCTCCCTCAAAAATTGATTAGAAAGTGATAAAAAAGAAACACAAGCAAATCTTCACTGTAGTCCTACTGAGACAAAGAATGAAGGGCACAGGTCAGTTTTGCCACATAGGCAACATCTTAAAAAACCCATAAAACTGTCAGAATTGCATTTTTATCCAATTCCACCCCATTTGGAATTATTTTCCAGCTTACCAGTATATCCAATGCAAAATGAAATAGTGCCATTAGAAAGCACAACTCATCCCGCAAAAAAAAAAGCGCTCTTACGGCTCCAAGAAGAAAAGGAGTAAAAAACGGAAAAGCAATGCGGAAAATTGCCATGTCCTCAAAGGGTTAATGTTTATGTATTCATGTGTATATATGAGTGTATGTATGTTTTATTTTTTTGCCTATGTAGGTGTAAATATGTAATACTGTATGTGTGTATACTGTAGATGTAGGCAGGGTCGGACCGGCCTACCAGAGTACCATAGGATCCTCCAGTGGGACCAAGCTCTGACAAGAATGTAGCCCTAATAATAGAGGGTCCTTAAGGTCCTCTATACACAGAGGGTGGCACTCAGAATCATTTCCTCTGGTGGGCCCAAGGAACTTCAGTATGTAGGTACATATACTGTATATTTAAGTATAAATGTGTATGAGTGTATTTGTGTGTGTACACGTCTGTATGTAAGTGTGTATAAGTGTGTATATATGAGTGTGTAGTGTTGATCGTGAATATTCTAATGGCAAATTTTTATCGTGAATATTGGCACTTCGAGAATTCACAAGAATATAGTGCTATATCTTCGTAATCGCGAATATTCTAGATTTTTTTTTCATCAGTACCCATGATCCCTCCCTGCTTCTTGCTTGTGGGCCAATGAGAAGGCTGCAATATCTTTGACTTTAGGAGTAGTGTTGATCGCAAATTTTAGTATCGCAAATTTTCCGATTGCTGATTTTCACAATCAAGAAAATAATGACTGGAGATCACAGATTCTCGAATTCGCGAATATATGATGAATTCGAATATTGCCCCTGACGCTCATCACTGGGAGTCTGTTTATTTTCTGTGTATGTATGTGTAAATTTGTTATACTGTATGTGTGTATGTAGGTATGTATATGTGTGCATATATATATATATATATATATATATATATATATGTATGTATTTGTGTATATGTGTACACATATCTGTATACTGTATATGCATGTGTGTATGTATATTTATTTTTTGTGTATGTATCAATGCATGTTTTAATTTATTATACTGTAAGTGTGTATACTGTGTATGTATATATATGAATGTGTACACTCTGCGTGTTTGTGTGTATGCGTAGACATATCTGTGTATATGTATGCTAAAAGTATGTGTATATAAGAGTAGAAGAAGATGTATAAGTGTGTGTATGTGTGTTTTTATACTGTATGTAGATGTGTGTATGTACACTGCTCAAAAAAATAAAGGGAACACTTAAACAACACAATGTAACTCCAAGTCAATCACACTTCTGTGAAATCAAACTGTCCACTTAGGAAGCAACACTGAGTGACAATCAATTTCACATGCTGTTGTGCAAATGGGATAGACAACAGGTGGAAATTATAGGCAATTAGCAAGACACCCCCAATAATGGAGTGGTTCTGCAGGTGGTGACCACAGACCACTTCTCAGTTCCTATGCTTCCTGGCTGATGTTTTGGTCACTTTTGAATGCTGGCTGTGCTTTCACTCTAGTGGTAGCATGAGACTGAGTCTACAACCCACACAAGTGGCTCAGGTAGTGCAGCTTATCCAGGATGGCACATCAATGCGAGCTGTGGCAAGAAGGTTTGCTGTGTCTGTCAGCGTAGTGTCCAGAGCATGGAGGCGCTACCAGGAGACAGGCCAGTACATCAGGAGACGTGGAGGAGGCCGTAGGAGGGCAACAACCCAGCAGCAGGACCGCTACCTCCGCCTTTGTGCAAGGAAGAACAGGAGGAGCACTGCCAGAGCCCTGCAAAATGACCTCCAGCAGGCCACAAATGTGCATGTGTCTGCTCAAATGGTCAGAAACAGACTCCATGAGGGTGTTATGAGGGCCCGACGTCCACAGGTGGGGGTTGTGCTTACAGCCCAACACCGTGCAGGACGTTTGGCATTTGCCAGAGAACACCAAGATTAGCAAATTCGCCACTGGCGCCCTGTGCTCTTCACAGATGAATGCAGTTTAACACTGAGCACATGTGACAGACGTGACAGAGTCTGAAGACGCCATGGAGAACGTTCTACTGCCTGCAACATCCTCCAGCATGACCGGTTTGACATTGGGTCAGTAATGGTGTGGGGTGGCATTTCTTTGGAGGGCCGCACAGCCCTCCATGTGCTCGCCAGAGGTAGTCTGACTGCCATTAGGTACCGAGATGAGATCCTCAGAACCCTTGTGAGACCATATGCTGGTGCGGTTGGCCCTGGGTTCCTCCTAATGCAAGACAATGCTAGACCTCATGTGGCTGGAGTGTGTCAGCAGTTCCTGCAAGACGAAGGCATTGATGCTATGGACTGGCCCGCCGGTTCCCCAGACCTGAATCCAATTGAGCACATCTGGGACATCATGTCTCGCTCTATCCACCAACGTCACGTTGCACCACAGACTGTCCAGGAGTTGGCAGATGCTTTAGTCCAGGTCTGGGAGGAGATCCCTCAGGAGACCGTCCGCCACCTCATCAGGAGCATGCACAGGTGTTGTACCACTCAAACAATCCTGTTTTACCAATCAAACAAACCTGTTGACCAGGGGTGTCGTTAGGTCAAAACATTCATGGCTTGAGCCCCGTATGTTTTGTCCAGTGCCCCGAATGTTATGCTGGTCTGGTAGCATTTTTTTTTTTTATTTGGCTACCCCACCCCCCTTGTACTTGTTCCGCTACTTGAGGGCTGCGCGGGCATGAGTTCAATCACTTTGGTGCGCAATCCTGTCCTGCAGCGCATGATCCTGTGAGACCACCCACTGTAGGTCATGGGTCTCGCGGGATAACGTGCCGCAGGATGGGATTGCGCACCAAAGTGACTGAACTCAGGCCCATGCAGCCCGCAAGTAGCGGATCAGCAGAACAAGTACAAGGGGGGTGGGAGGGCTGATCTGTGGGATTGCCCAGACGGCTAGGCCCTTCACAGTAGTTATAAACCCCTTTCAGCAGTCCCCCATTCACTGAAGGGGGGACTGCTGAAAGGGGTTAATAACTACTGTGAAGGGGGGACTGCTGAAAGGGGTTAATAACTACTGTGAAGGGGGGACTGCTGAAAGGGGTTAATAACTACTGTGAAGGGCCTTTCCCCCCCTTCCCCGGTGGCGATGGGAGTGTGACTTCAAGGGGTGGGGGCATGGCTTCACGGGGGATTGGTACAGTGGGCTTGTGTCCCGGATATTTTCAGACCCTAGCAACGCCCTGCTGTTGACGAATAAACAAGTTAGACTACAAAGAACAGTCCTCTTATTTGGAAGACAGGAATAGTTTATGCTGAATGTCAGACTGCACACTGTGTGAACGTGTATGAAGACAGAACAGTATGTATGTGTGTTTTACACTGTATGTAGATGTGTGTATGTATGTGTGCTTTATACTGTATGTAGACGTGTGTATGTATGTGGTGATCGTTCAATTTTGGTGATAAACTTTTAATTGACTTTTACTTTACAGAAAAAAAGTGACATAAAAACAATAATGAAAGATAATTAAGAAGATAAGAAACATAATTATCTCTCTGCAATGTTTTGTGTCCAAATTAACCTCTTTGCAGGTTTTTTTAAGGCAATAAAAACATAGAAATGATAATTCAGCTACCGAGGACTTTGATGCCTCCTCTTCTGTATCTACCGTCCTCCTTTTGTTTTCAATCATAAAACTTTATGACTATTCATAGCGCCCAATTATCTACAGGAAACTCGATATCAGTGGGTACATAACAAGCTGTATGGAAGGCAGCGAGACACATGGACCATCCAATTTTCCAACTTTAATTTTGAATAGTTTAATTTTCAGATAACAGACGAGGGACGTTATGGGGTAAAACACGGCGGCCTTCATTTTTTTTTTCTGAATTTTATTTTTAGCCTTTGACAAATCAATAGCAGCAGTGACTCTAAATGTGGAATTTTCAGTAATTGAAGTGAACTTTTAATGACTTGAAAACTTGACTTTTCTTTTAGAACTACTGGATAAAAATAAGATTCAGAAATGTCTTAATATTATCGGCAGAAAATGGTTAAAAAACGTTTTCTTTGTAGGGTTAAAACACCTTAAAAGCTGCTCTAGAGACTTGCTTTGCAGCAGGCACCTGGACATAAGAAACCTAAGTCAGGAGGCAACTCACTGACTTCTATGGAAGAGTGTGGGGAGCATGCTTTGTGACTTGTGCAGAGATTACTGTGCTGAGAGAGGGAGGAGGGAGGAGGAGCTGTGCTGTCTCCATCATCCATTTTCAGTGGTTGATCCTGGAGTTCTGCTTCTAGCTTTATAATAGAGATATTTTCATTTATTATCATCTGTTGATGATGGTATGACTGCTTATCCTTCCCCCACTGTATACAGCACAAGTTAAAAACTGTCAAGCAAAGGCAACCTATTGTCAGGTATAGCTGCAGAGTAAGAACATCAGTTCTTAAAGCCAGGAGAAGACTGGGAACTTAAAGTGGCCCTGAAAAAAACTAAAAGTGAACTCATGTTGTAGGTGGGTTCAAATTGACAGAAGGCAGGGACAACACACATAGGCAGGGGCAACAGAAGTAGAAGGGGCCATCAATACCTTAGTGCAGCACAAAATACCGCCCCTGCAGAACCAAATACCACAGTGCGGAACAAAATACTGCCATCCTTTTCACAGTATTTACTGGTACCCTCATGAGGATGGCAATGCAGTAGAATTCAGGAGGGCACCTGTGGCCACCAGCTAAATGCATAAATACCTGATGCTTCTAGCATTAATTAGTTTTGAGAGGATCTGATTTTTATGTACCTGTCCGACTGTCACGGTGGCAAATGGGGGAAACCCCCCACCATACAATGTATGGCAGACCAAAAAGCAACTAGGCCAGAGGCTGGGATAAGGGAGCAGGTTGCCTCCTATTGCTTTCCTAACCCTCGTCCTAACTTCTACCCATATGAGCGGACCTGGATGGTAGAATGGCTCGTACCCAGGAACCAAGAACCCTGAGTCACCCTGATAATTCCTCAAAAATAGGGAAAGGGCTGAGACAACCTGTGCTCCCAATACACGGAAGCACAGGAGTCTCAACCGGCCTAAATGCCAGGGAAAAAGTAAAGAACGTATACAGCTACTGAATCGGCAGGTAAGCACACAGAACAACACACTTACCTGCCGCAGCCACAATGACTGGAACCCGAGCATGAGTACAGCTGCCCACACACCATACAGGACACAGTACAAACAACCACACCCAGGTATCCAGCACACCAACTACTGCCTGGACCCCCATGCAAACAGGACACATGGCGGCCCTAGGCAGAGCTGCAAACAGACTTATAGTTCACCCTTCGGAGAATCCTGTTACCCCCTTCCGGAGGACACACCAATAGACAGGACGATGGCTAGCAAACATGCTGGACAATAAACATCACCAGACATGTAACAACAACCAGACATAACACCTACCCCTACAAACGACACCATAACATAAAGTAGGGTAGAGAAGGGAAGGAGACACCAGGAAGACATTGCTGATACCTTGATGTTCAACAAGGTGGCCCTCAAGCACTGGGCAGATGGAATAAACCAGACATGAACAAAACTCCAGCACCAGACAAGGGCTGGAGGACAACTAACTCCAGCCTTTAAGCCACAGGTTAAATAAACCTAGTGGCCACACCCAGTCCGGGATTTAACCCCTCCAGAACAAGACAGGGAAGGAACTAAGATATAAGGGAAAGTGCACACACATGCAGAGTAAACGAAACATTGCCTCTGGCAACCGCATGCACGGCAAACGTGTCATGGCAAACTGCAACAAGATTGTGACACCGCCGTGACACCAACGGCTGTGAAGAGGGCTCAGGGGGCCCCCCTGGGCATCAGCCCACCGGGAAATTTCCCTGTAGGGTCTGTGGCCGGTCCACACCTGCTTAAAGCTCACCCAGCTCAGTAAGCGTGCTCTGCCACTGTCTCTGCTGTGCATCTAAGGGCCACCTCAACTGCCACCACTGTCCTCATAATTATGATCCTGCTTCTATACAAGTTGGTAACGTTTTGTTACCACTTGATAATTGATCACATCTTTAGGGGTACTCAATTCTTATCATTTGAGGGTACTTGGCTTGAAAAGACAGAAAAATATTATTCTTGTCATCTATTTATTCTATATCTATCTATCTATCTAAAATAGTAAAAAGACAGCACTCTGAAAAAAAAATAATATGCATAAAGTTTATCCACCCGCGGCAGAGCCTGGCAACAGATCGAGACGCACATGGCGCTGTGAGCTCTGCTCAGGGCTGAGTGGGAACGAGTATAAAAAGCAGTACAATCCAGCCGAAGATGGGCAGGTCCACAAGGGATAGAGCCAGAGACACCCCTGGGCCACTGAAAACTGGGTCCAGCCACGGAGATATGGACAAATTTGTCTGAAAACAGAACATATTGTACCTGCTGGAAAACAGGGAGCCAAGATGGTGCCGAGAGCAGAAGCGCTTCCTGCCTCAGAGCCGTCTGCAGATTCAGACAGGGAGAGTGAGCAGGAAGAAGACCAAGCAAGAGATGAACTACCAGTCTCTCGATGATTTATGAAAGATCTTCTTTCTGAAACTATAGCACCTCTGCACGAGGACCTGCTTGAAATCAAGGGAGATCTAAGGCAAGTTAAAGAAAGGGTTGATGCACTAGAGGGCCACCAGGACACTATAGTGAACTATAACACGGTGGTCTCACACAGTCTTGTTAGAACGCAGGCTCATATCAACTTGCTATATAATCTGGTAGAGGACCAGGGTAACCGTGGCCGCTAAAATAATCAGCGGTTAAAAGGCCTGCCTGAATCTATTGGGGTGGATGCCTTGGGCGGATCAGTTGGGGAATTTTTCACCATGCTTTTAGGCCCTGACTCTTAGGCGGACTTAAAGGGAGTCTGTCACCACATTTGGGCATATTAGACTGATCAAATAGCGTTATATGTGCCACCCAGAACTTAAAAACGGTACCATTGTTGTATGTAACAGAGTTTTCTTTTAGCCAAAAATGAACTTTTAACATTATGTAAATGAGCCCTCTCAAGTGCCCAGGGCGACGTCTCAATCCTCCGAGCCCCAGGCAGCACCTCCTCAACGGCTCATAACCCCGCCCTCCGTGTGCCTCTGCCCGCCCGTTTACTCCCCTCCTCTGTCCTTTTCCACTGCAGCTGCGCGGTCAAATTCGTAGCGGGCGCATGCACCCGCCTGTGAAGGAGCCCAGCACCGCCTATGTCTCCTCCTTTCATCAACGATAGATAGCCGTAATCTCGCGATGCGCGAGCTCGCGCATGCGCAGTGCCGGTATAGTGTTCCTTCCCTGTGCTGGCATCAGCCTCAGGGAAAGAACTGCGCATGCGCGAGCTCGCGCATCGCGAGATTACGGCTATCTATCGTTGATGAAAGGAGGAGACATAGGCGGTGCTGGGCTCCTTCACAGGCGGGCGTGGCTGGGCACGGCTGGGCACAAGGAAGGTTAGTCACCTGAGGTAGGCGGATCGAATGAAAGGGAGGGCGGTGATTTCAGCTCAGAAGGCGGCGCTGGGCACCTAAACGGCCAGGCACCTTTCACCATGAGACGACCCCTTGGACACATTTTGAAGTGATTGACAGGTG
Organism: Bufo bufo; assembly: GCF_905171765.1. Taxonomy (NCBI): domain Eukaryota; kingdom Metazoa; phylum Chordata; class Amphibia; order Anura; family Bufonidae; genus Bufo; species Bufo bufo. The sequence goes on along the minus strand of NC_053393.1, from coordinate 538,757,689 downwards.
ATATAAACCGCTTTTTTATGACTATAGAGCCACAGGGGCATTTGATAAACTCACTTTAGGATTCAGTGTTTTACAAGGGACATCGCCATATGTTTAGCTCATAGGGCTCATTTCTGATGACAGAATCCCTTTAACTTCTGTAGAGACGGACGAGCTGGACACCAGAGACAAACTCACACCAGCTCAGCCAAGCCCAAATGAAGCTATCTACTGCATAGTCAGAAGGTCAGAAAGGGATGACCACTGAGCAACAGCTGAGAAAAGGGAAGTGGTAATTAACCCTATCAACACTGAATCAAGAAAAATCAAGGAGGCTGTTAGATTCCTCCACACCAATCTCCTTGATTTCCTGACATCAGTCGCCTGAGGGACAGTGACAGGCGCCCTTTTTAAACTGGCAACTACTTGCCACAGTTGCCTATGATTAAGATTTCTTTTCCACATATGCTGTTCTGTTTTTGCCTTGACCTCTGATGTTTTGGACCTCGGCTTGTTTCTGACTCTTACCCTTCTGCCAAGACGAGATTTCTTGGTGTGACCCTGTGGCTTGGTAAGTTTCTGACTTTCTGTTTCTGATTTGGCTTTAGTTTGGATTCTCCTGGTATTGATCTTGACTTGTATAACTCTGTTATCTTCAGTTTTTGTTTAGTTCTGGTTCTGTTTGTCCGACCCAACTAGTCTGTCATCTGCTCTGTATGTCTGTCACTATGTTTATCATTTTGACCCTTTGTGCTGTTTCCTGTAGTCCCCTGCACTTAGTAAAAGGGACCGCCGTCCAGTTTTGGGCCTCCACCTAGGGCGAATAGTGTGCAGGTGAAGGGTGGTACGGGTGACGTTTAGGGCCTCACTGATCCCTATCATTACACCTTAATAGACTTTCAATAACTGTCTGGGGAGACATTCAAGGGTTAGATTTGAGAATTTATCCTACCCCTTGATCTTTCATAGGTTTTATCACTCTCTTTTTTATTTTCTCCTTTTATAATAAGTATTAATAATGTTTCCATATTTGCAAAATACATCACGTGAAATAAAAGTATCTCAGTAGGATAGTGTCTGAAATTACGATGTGTCAATTGGTAATTATTCCTATATGCCAGTGATTATTATTAATCTATAAAAGCAGTGTAGCATTTGTCTTTCCGTGTTGCTCCGCTTTCGCTTTACTTCCTTTAAGATGATGAAATGATCAATAATCCTGGATGCAGCTGCTTCATTGTGCTGGCGCAGAGCCAACCAGTTCCTTCAGCAAAAAGACAAAGAAAACTTCCTTGTGAAGGAGCATAGTACAAGGCATTGTTCATGGGCCCATTGTATCTTAGTCATAAAGTTTACAGGGATATTGAGGCAGGCAGTGGGAAAACCATACATTTACAATAAAAATCTGCTATATATGTTATTATAACAGTTCATTATCATCTATGCATAGATAAAATCCATATAGTAAGTTGAGTCACTGTATATATACTGTACATAACATTAATTATCTCTTACTGATCCCAATTTATATTCTGTAATCTGTATTATACTCCAGAGCTGCACTGTGTACATATATCACATTACTTATTCTGTACTGATTCTGAGTTACATCCTGTATTATACTCCAGAGCTGCACTCACTATTCTGCTGGTGGAGTCACTGTGTACATACATTACTTATCCTGTACTGATCCTGAGTTACATCCTGTATTATACTCCAGAGCTGCACTCACTATTCTGCTGGTGGAGTCACTGTGTACACACATTACATTACTTATCCTGTACTGATCCTGAGTTACATCCTGTATTATACTCCAGAGCTGCACTCACTATTCTGCTGGTGGAGTCACTGTGTACACACATTACATTACTTATCCTGTACTGATCCTGAGTTACATCCTGTATTATACTCCAGAGCTGCACTCACTATTCTGATGGTGGAGTCACTGTGTACACACATTACATTACTTATCCTGTACTGATCCTGAGTTACATCCTGTATTATACTCCAGAGCTGCACTCACTATTCTGCTGGTGGAGTCACTGTGTACATACATTACTTATCCTGTACTAATCCTGAGTTACATCCTGTATTATACTCCAGAGCTGCACTCACTATTCTGCTGGCGGAGTCACTGTGTACATACATTACATTACTTATCCTGTACTGATCCTGAGTTACATCCTGTATTATACTCCAGAGCTGCACTCACTATTCTGCTGGTGGAGTCACTGTGTACTTCCATTACATTACTTATCCTGTACTGATCTTGAGTTACATCCTGCATTTTACTTCACAGCTGCACTCACTATTCTGGCATGTTTTTGTGCGGCAGAGCCGACCACAGTTTCAGCCATTGGTGTCCGGGTGGAACTGTGGCAAGAATGTCCATTCTTGACGCGTTCTGGAAAACCAAGTGTAAATAATCTGCGGCGGTTTAAACTCTCTTTAAAACAATGGAAGGCGGTTTTGGTGCAAATGCAGCACGGCTTTTGGCACAAATTTCAAGTTGACAAAATCTACTGTGTGAGCTTTTTCTAATAGTGCACTGAGGGCTGTGTATCGTACATTATAAAACATCTTGTTTCAGTCCATAATGCACACAAGCTTTCTGGAAAACTCTGAGCCCCTCGATTCTCTGTAGCCAGGATTCAATTGAACTGTGAATAAAGTGGCCACTCATCTTGAAGCACCACTTTTTCTGCCTGCCGTGCCTGTTCACCTGTATATCTAGGCATAAAGTCGCTTTGATTATTTCAGATAAGATTCCTCCACAAGACCCTTTCCTTGTCCTTGCAGAACCTTGGAAGACGAGACTCAAAGAGCAGAGAGAAGTAGGTGAAACCAATTTAACCGTTTCCTTCTTCGACTCTGCGTGTGCAGCCATCAGCAATATCTCACTACGTGAGAGTCATGATTTTTATGTCCAGCTTTAACTTATGAAAATCACATTTTTATCTTTAATATAAAGACTTTACTGCTGCACTATCCTATTAAACGTTCCATAGGCTTTTCATACAATTTAGATTTCAGGGTCGTAAAAAACGAGTTATATCGAAGTCTGTAAGAAATTAATTATAAACGTTTACAATCCTCAGGAGGAAGATAATGGGGGAAAAGAACCAGACAAGATCAAAAATGGGATGTGATACAATGTAGCAAAATGTGTTTCCTTTATTTATTGTTTTCCTTTTTTTATTTCTAAACTACAGTGTACAGTATATTAGATAGATAGACAGATAATGACATAGATAATAGATAAGGGAATATTTAGAAATTTGTTTTAGGTGAGATTCACCAATTTAAAAATGTTTTTTTTTTATTCTACTCTGCTGGGAAAGAGACATCGAATACAGTTTTCCTATCAAATGAAAAGAAAGCTAAGTTCCTCATAACAACAGCAGTAAAATAGTTATCCTGAGTTAAAGCTCCACCTTTTAAAGAGGCCTCGAAGCATAACTTGGACACTACTTAAAGGGGTTGACCACTTTTTGGTTATTGTTGACCAATGTCTTTTTGATATGATTTATATGGCACTTACTAATATAGTCTTTCAATATATTTTCAATATTTCATAAGATATGCCGCCTTGTTTATAAACTCTTTTCTGCTCTCCACACAAAGGTCCTGACCATAAAATTGCTGCTGATGGAGGATCATGTGACCAGGCCAATCACTTCCATGCGATGTCTCCTTTATTCAGATACACTGCGCCTGCCATCTGCACTTGTCCTATTGGGATTTTAGAGCAGGTGCAATGTGTTTAAATGAAGGAGGCATCACATGGAGGTGATTTGTCTGGTCACATGACCGTCCATCAATTGCCATTTTATGGACAGGACCTCTATGTGGACAGCTCAAAAGACTTTATATACAAGGAGGCATGCCATATAAAATGGTGCAGAATTTTAACAAAGGCTATATTAGTAAGTGCCATATTATTATCTCACAAACACAATGGTCAACGATAACCAGAAAGTGGCCAACTCCTTTAAGCCAGCATCTCATCTAGAATCAGCTGTTTAATTACCCTTTATCAGTGCTGAGCAGAGAGCACTGGTTTGGATATTTGAATGCCCGTAGTCAGGATCTGGAGGGGTACTCTTTCTCCTTTTAGAGAGTAAGAGAAGTGTGAAGAATAGTGTAGGGCAAGAAATGCTTCTCTGGGTTTCTGGGAAAAAAGATATGCAAATTAGCAATCTTACATCTGGTGGCATGAGAGATTCAGTTTATTTTTCCTTTTGGAACGAAACCACATTTGGATATCGTGCTATCCACTTCAGGCTACTGCGCATCGTGCGAATTTATACGAAGATAATCTGCATGAAATCCACAACAAAACCTCATTTAAAAACACACATAAATATGCACCATTTATTGTAGATTTTGTGTGTTTTTTATTGCAGATTTTGGTGTGGATTATCTTCTTATATTAACAATCCCATTGAATTCTATGTAGAAACCCACAGTATTTATGGACATCAAATCCTTACCACAGGTAAATTTTAATCTGTGAGTTTCATATGCCGATTTGTTAAACTCTCATCTACTTTGCTGGTATTGAATAATGCTTCGTATTTACCACATGACAATCTGCAATGGCAATTCTGCAGCTATTCAGTAAATGTGAACTCAGCCTTAAGGAAGAATATGAATTAGTTTTCCCTCCAAAAGAAAAAGAAATATGTTAGATATGATAATTTGCATATCTTTTCCCCAGAAACCCAAGTGTCACCTGGCCAATCTTCACACATATTAGGCGCTGTCCAGCTCTCCATAAGTAGAAGGAATACCCCTCAGGATCTTGACTAAGGGCTTTCAAATAGCTAAGCCAGTGTTTTCTGCTCAGTGCTGATGAAGTGAAATTACCACAAAATAACTGTCTGCAGATGAGATTCTGGCTTAACTAGTAAATGTTATGCTTCAAGGATTGTTTTAATGTTAACCATCAACTTAAGATAGGTATGCTACTGCTGGTGTTGCGAAACATTTAGCTTTTATTGTTGGTCGAGCACCAAAGTGCTCGGGTAGAACACCCCGGGATGCTCAGGTGCTCTACAGAGCACCCGAACACAATGGAAGTCAATGGGAGAACTAGAGCATTAAACCAGGCACCCCCTGCTCTGAAGAGGGGAGGGTGCCTGGTTCACAGAAAAAGGTCAGAAATTGATGGAAACGCCACTGAAATGGTTCAGAAACAGCATGGGGAGGATGTCTGGATGCATCTTGGACTCCCAGGTCGCTGCTAAGAACGATGTTGTCCGAGTAGTACGCCACTTTTACAGACTGACAATAATACGCATCAAACCGAAGATAACATTGATTTTAGAGGAAAAATTGTTAGGAAACATTCTTTCCTGTATATTTACTTGTATATAAAGTGCTAGTGCTGCCAAAAATTACAAGGAAGATGCATTCCGATACAACCTGTATACCACATAAAAGAGGGGCTCATTCACCTCGTGGTACAATTGTTCAGGTAGTGGTTTTCCTACACTCATAAAGTCTATGCACTAAGTGAAAGGGCTGCCAAAAATTACAAGCAACCGGCACTCCAATACACCCTTTATTACACATAAAGGAGGGCATCATACACACCCTTGAAAAATTATGATTGATGGCCTGCTGGTGACCCTCAAAAACATTTGAAGCAATGGCCTGCTGATCTGACCATCTAAAACATTAGGGGCAAGGGCCTGCTGCTGATGTGATGATCTAAAACATTAGGGGCGAGTGCCTACTGCTGAGCAGACCCTCTAAAACATTAGGGGCAAGTGCCTGCTGCTGATCTGACCATCTAAAACATTGGGGGCGAGGCTCTGCTGCTGAGCTGACCATCTAAAACATTAGGGGTGAGGGCCTGCTGGTGACCCTCAAAAACATTAAGAACAAGGGCCTGTTGGTGACCCTCTAAAACATTATGGGCGAGGGCCTGCTGGTGACCCTCAAAAACATAATTGTTGAGGGCCTGCTGGTGACCCTCAAAAACATTATGGGCGAGGGCCTGCTGAGCTGACCCTCTAAAACATTAGGAGCGAGGGCAGCCTAATAAGCATGTTGATATGATGGAGGAGGAGGATGAGAAAAGGAAGATTGAACCATATACCCTTTTTTAGTGGTGGAAGGGGTGCATGGGAATACAGTGTATTAAATGCTGCATAAAAGCCACATTTAAAGTGGCTTTATGTTCAGCCGCTTTCCTCTGGTGAAGTAGAGAAGTCAGGGGCAATCCAGGCCTTGTTCATATTAATAACAGTCACCCAATCAGCATTTTCAGTTGACAGGCAGATGCGCTTATCAGTTATTGTGCCCCCAGCAGCACTAGATACCAGCTCTGACAAAACGCTGGCGGCAGGGCAGGCCAGCACCTCCAAGGCGTAGAGCACCAGTTTGTGTTACGTGTCCAGCTTGGACACCCAATAGTTGTAAGGCACAGAGGGATCACTGAAGACGCTGACAGTCTGCTACGTACTCCATTTCTATCTTCCAGAATTTTTCCCTCCTTGTGACACTAGATCGCGCATCAGGTTGAGGGTGCTGGCGGGGTGTCATAAAACTGTCCCAGGCCTTTGGAGAGTGTGTCCCTGCCTCTGTTGGAACTGCTGTGTGTTCCTCTCGTATCCCCTCCTCGGTTGGCCAAGGAACTATGTACTCTGGGGCCAGCCATGTCAGCTGGAAATTTTTGGAGCAATTTTTCCACAAGGGCCTTCTGGTATTGCACCATTTTGCTCGTCCTCTCCACCACAGGAATGAGAGATGAGAAGTTCTCTTTGTAGCGGGGGTCGAGAAGTACCAGTAATCGGCGTTGGCCAAAATGCGTTCAACACTTGGGTCACAGGAAAGGCAGCCTAACATAAAATCAGCCATGTGTGCCAGAGTCCCAACAGACAAGACTTCCTCATCCTCTTCTACCCATCCATGCTGAATAGATGGAATAAAAATTCCATGGGTACTACCTTCTGTAGCGGAGGCAACTGTCTCCTGCTCCTCCTCCTCCTCCTCATCATCATTCAATTTGCGCTGAGAAGTCGAACTGAGGGTGGTCTGGCTATCACCCTGTGTACTGTCTTCCCCCATTTCCACCTCTTCCACATGCAAAGTGTCCACCTTAATTTTTGAGCAGCGAGCATTTCAGTAGATACAGATGTGAAATGGTGATGCTGATAATAGCGTTATCGCCGCTCACCATCTGTGTTGATTGCTCAAAGTTGTGTAAAACCTCACAGACGTCAGACATCCATGCCCACACGTCGCTTGTGAAGAGTGGAAGCTGACTGGAAAGGCAACGACCATCATGTTGCAGCTGGTATTCCACTACTGCCCTCTTCTGCTCACAAAGCCTGGCCAACATGTGAAACGTGGAGTTCCAGCGCATGCTCACGTCGCACAACAGTCGGTGCGCTGACAATTGCAAGCGCTAGTGCAGCGTTGCCAGACCGGCGGAAGCTGTCGATGACTTTCGGAAATTTACCAGTAGCTTAGGCAAATTGGGGTAGGTTTTGAGAAACCACTGAACCACTAGGTTGAACACATGGGTTAGGCATGGGATGTGTGTGAGCTTGCCGAGCACCAAAGCCGCCACCAAGTTACAGCTATTATCAGACACAACCATGCCTGTTTCTAGGTTGAGTAGCGAGAGCCACAGCTCAGTCTGGTCCCTTATCCCCTGCCACAGCTCTAAAGCGGTGTGATGTTTGTCACCTAAGAAAATCAGGTTAAGCACGGCCTGTTGCCGCTTCCCCACTGCAGTGCTACACTGCTTCCAGCTACCGACTGATGTCTGACTGGTGCTGCAAGATGATAATTCAGAGGTGGAAGTGGAGAAGGAGGCAGAAGAGGAGAAGGGGGGGTTGCAGCCACTAACGTATGTGGCGGCGGAAACCCTGATTGAAGTAGGGCCCTCAATCCTTGGCGTCGGTAGCACCTGTGCCATCCCAGGGTACGACTCGCTCTCGGCCTCCACAACGTTCCCCCAGTGTGCCGTCAGGGAAATGTGGCATCCCTGGCCAAACGCACTTGTCCATGTGTCAGTCGTTAAGTGGACCTTCCCAATAACTGCGTTGGTCTGGGCACGGGTGATGTTATGGGACACATGCTGGTGTAAGGCTGGGACTGCACACTGTTAAAAATAGTAGCGGCTGGGAACTGAGTAACGCGGTACAGCCACCGCCATTAGGCTGCGGAAAGCCTCAGTGTCCACAAGCCTAAATGGCAACATTTCCAGGGCCAGCATTTTGGAAAGGTGCACATTTAGTGCTATGGCCTGTGGGTGGGTGGCTGGGTATTTGCGCTTTCGTTTAAAGGCCTGGGGTATAGACATCTGTACGCTGCGCTGGGACACAGAAGTGGATGTGCTAGCTGATGGTGCTTGCGAAAACCCAGGTGCATAGCGGGAGGCATCCGGGGCCTGCGTCTTTGACAGGGGATTGGCCAGCACGTAACACAGAAGAAGAGGAGGTAGTGGTGTGACCCGCAGACACTGATTGTTGACCCAGGCGTTCGGCCTACCTTTTAGGGTGCTTTGATGCCATATGGCGGATCATGCTGGTGAGGGTCCTAGTGTTTACACCCCTGCTCATTTTGATATGGCACAGGTTTGAAATGACAATTCTTTTTATCGTCCGAACTTTCCTCAAAAAAGCGCCAGACTGTGGGACACCTACCTTTTGGCAAGGGAGATTGCAGCAAGGGGGTGCTCCGGGGAACAGTTCCAGGCCTGTTTGGTGTAATCCACCTCCTCCCTTTTGCCACCCCACTGCCTCTTCCAGCCTGTTGCGGTGCTGCGGATCCCTCCCCCTCTGTACTGCTATACTCACTCGGCTTGCCACCTTCCTAGGTTGGGTCAGTGACTTCATCGTCCACCACCTCTTCAACTTTCTCACTCTGGTTATCCTCTTGACTTGTTGACCTAAGTTATTGACAATTGTGTCTCATCCTCATCATGAACCTCTTGAGACACTAATTGCGGTTGACTTATTGGCAACTGTATCTCATCATCATCATCCACCTTGTGAAACACTAATTGCCGTTCCCCACCTTTATCTTCTTGTGACTGTGGATGCTCAAGAGTTTGGGAATCAGGGCACAATATCTCCTCATGTCCCTCTTCAAGCAGGCTTGTCGAGAGGCCCAAATCAAGTAATGGCGATGAAAAGAGCTCCTCTGAATATCCGAGTGTGGGATCACTTGTTTGCCAAGACTCTCCATGGTGTGAAGAAGGAGTATCAGGGTGAGGATTGTGTTGAGCAGACTCTTGTCTACTGAGACTGGACTTTATGGAAGACAGGGTGGTGCTTAACCGACTGGAAGCATTATCTGTTGCAATCCAACCGACCACCTGGTCGCACTGGTGTGACTTCAAGAGTGGTGTCATGCGCCGCCCTGTAAACTGGGACATGAAGCTAGGTATCGTGGATGAGTGTGTTTCTTGTTGCTCTGGCAGCAGGCACAGTTTCACCGCGCCCAGGGCCACGGCCTCTGCGTGCACCATCAGCATCACGACCACTTCCCCGTCCTTTACTGCTCGCCTTCTGCATATTAAATGGCATATATGCTTGCAAATATGTCACACGTACAGTAGCGCAGGTTTTGTAAGTGCATGCGCAAATAAAGTACACAGAATGTCACAGATATTTTTAGGATGCGCACACGTTAAACAGGAGATGTAGCGCAGGTAATGTCGCTGTCTGCAGCATCTATGATAAAAGTACACTGAATGTCACAGATAATTTTATTATGCGCAAAAGTTATACAGGAGGTATAGCACAAGAAATGTCGCTGTCACCAGCGACTAATAAAAAATTACACTGAATAAATGTCACTTATATTTAGGATGCGCAAACGTTATACAGGAGATGTAGCGCTGGTAATGTTGCGCTGGTAATGTCACCAGCGGCCAAACAATTGCGCTGAATGTCACAGATATTTAGGCTGCGCAAATGTAAAATAAAAGATGTAGCAGAGGTTGTGTCATTATCAGAAGCGGCACTAACAATTGCACACAATTTAGCGCAGGTTGCGCTAATAATTATATTGTTGCCAGATACAACAATAGTGCTTCAAAGGACTTTTGGGTCTCTAACAAGTTTTTTCACTAAAATATTACTATTTCACTCCTTACACTATCTGTCCCTTCTTCAGCACAGCTCTCCCTGACTAAGACTGAGCCGAACACGTGTCATCGGGTGCACCCGATGACGCGTTCCGGCCAGCCAATCACTGTATTTGCAGTAGCCAATATGGCTACGGCATTACAGTGAGTACCAGTACCTCCGCGTACAAACGTGCGGGGAGGAGACTCGAGCATTATGCAGTGTTCAGCCAAACACCGTGATGTGCCGAGCATCGCGATGCTCGAGTAAAATTTGTGTTCGGCAGAGCATGCTCGCCCAACACTATTAGATTTCTTTTCTTTTTGGAAGGACAGCTGAATTGCATGTCTTTTTCTTAGTAGAGCATTATGTGCACACTTGTCTCTCTCTCTTTCAATATATACACTGCTCAAAAAAATAAAGGGAACACTTAAACAACACAATGTAACTCCAAGTCAATCACACTTCTGTGAAATCAAACTGTCCACTTAGGAAGCAACACTGAGTGACAATCAATTTCACATGCTGTTGTGCAAATGGGATAGACAACAGGTGGAAATTATAGGCAATTAGCAAGACACCCCCAATAAAGGAGTGGTTCTGCAGGTGGTGACCACAGACCACTTCTCAGTTCCTATGCTTCCTGGCTGATGTTTTGGTCACTTTTGAATGCTGGCAGTGCTTTCACTCTAACGGTAGCATGAGACGGAGTCTACAACCCACACAAGTGGCTCAGGTAGTGCAGCTTATCCAGGATGGCACATCAATGCGAGCTGTGGCAAGAAGGTTTGCTGTGTCTGTCAGCGTAGTGTCCAGAGCATGGAGGCGCTACCAGGAGACAGGCCAGTACATCAGGAGAGGTGGAGGAGGTCGTAGGAGGGCAACAACCCAGCAGCAGGACCGCTAACTCCGCCTTTGTGCAAGGCAGAACAGGAGGAGCACTGCCAGAGCCCTGCAAAATGACCTCCAGCAGGCCACAAATGTGCATGTGTCTGCTCAAACGGTCAGAAACAGACTCCATGAGGGTGATATGAGGGCCCGACGTCCACAGGTGGGGGTTGTGCTTACAGCCCAACACCGTGCAGGACATTTGGCATTTGCCAGAGAACACCAAGATTGGCAAATTCGCCACTGGCGCCCTGTGCTCTTCACAGATGAAAGCAGGTTCACACTGAGCACATGTGACAGACGTGACAGAGTCTGGGCACGCCGTGGAGAACGTTCTGCTGCCTGCAACATCCTCCAGCATGACCTGTTTGGCATTGGGTTAGTAATGGTGTGGGGTAGCATTTCTTTGGAGGGCCGCACAGCTCTCCATGTGCTCGCCAGAGGTAGCCTGACTGCCATTAGGTACCGAGATGAGATCCTCAGACCCCTTGTGAGACCATATGCTGGTACGGTTGGCCCTGGGTTCCTCCTAATGCAAGACAATGCTAGACCTCATGTGGCTGGAGTGTGTCAGCAGTTCCTGCAAGATGAAGGCATTGATGCTATGGACTGGCCCGCCCTTTCCCCAGACCTGAATCCAATTGAGCACATCTAGGACATCATGTCTCGCTCTATCCACCAATTGCACCACAGACTGTCCAAGAGTTGGCAGATTCTTTAGTCCAGGTCTGGGAGGAGATCCCTCAGGAGACCGTCCGCCACCTCATCAGGAGCATGCACAGGCGTTGTAGGGAGGTCATACAGGCACGTGGAGGCCACACACACTACTGAGCCTCATTTTGACTTGTTTTAAGGACATTACATCAAAGTTGGATCAGCCTGTAGTGTGTTTTTCCACTTTAATTTTGAGTGTGACTCCAAATACAGACCTCCATGGGTTAAAAAATTTGATTTCCATTTTTTAATTTTTGTGTAATTTTGTTGTCAGCACATTCAACTATGTAAAGAACAAAGTATTTCAGAAGAATATTTAATTAATTCAGATCTAGGATGTGTTATTTTTGTGTTCCCTTTATTTTTTTGAGCAGTGTATATATATATATATGTATAAAATTCACCTTAAGCAAATCTCCAGAAATTCAGGTTAGATGGAATCTGATTTTTATGGAAAACTTGAAATGACTTCTAAACATGTAGAATCAATTTGTTCATCTCTAAGGGAGAGTTCACATCACCGTTATTTTTCTGCTCTTCTTATCCGGAAGAAGAACAGAGAACTGATCAGTTGTGCACATTTGGCAACTGTTTGAGACATTCTGTCTGACATCCGTTATTTTAGACAGTAAAAAATATTGCATGCAGGACTTTTTTCCCTCTAAAAAAAATCTCAGATGGAAACTTATGCACAGGATCGTTTTTCTAATAGGATCATTTTTTCTTTATTTTTATGTTCTTCTGATGGATAAGAAGAATGGAAAAATAATGGTTATGTGAACTCAGCCTCTTGCACACGACCGTATGGCTTTTTCAGTATTTTGTGGTCCGCAAAAAACGGATCCGCAAAAAATACGGATGATGTCTGTGTGCATTCCATTTTTTTTGCGGAACTGAACAGATGGCCCCTGATAAAACAGTACTATCCTTGTCCTTTATGCAGACAATAAGGCCTCATGCACACAACCGAATGGCTTTTTCAGTATTTTGCGTTCTGCAAAAAACGGATGCGCAAAAATTACTTATGACATTAGTGCGCTTTTCGCTTTTTGTGGAACGGAACTGCGGGCCTTTAATAGAACAGTACTATCCTTGTCCGTTAGGCCTCTTGCACACGAATGTGTGCGTCCCGTGGCCATGCTGTGGCCCGCAAATTGTGGGCCACAATGCACGAACACCCACCATGGGGCAGCCGCAGCAGATCGCGGACCCAGTCACTTTAATGGGTCAGCGATCCGGCCGTTCCGCAAAAAGATAGGACATGTTCTATCTTTTTGCGGAACGGAATTACGGGATGAAACCCCGCAGAAGCACTCCGTAGTACTACTGTAGGGTTCCGTTCCGTGCTTCCATTCCGCACCTTTCCGCATGTCCGTATTTGCGGACCCATTGAAGTGAATGGGTCCGCATCTGTTATGCGGAATGCACACAAAACGGTGCCCGTGTATTGCGGATCCGCAAACGCGGTCCGCAATACGGCCACGGAGTGCACACGTTCGCGTGCAATAAGCCTAAGGCCTCATGCACACGACCGTTGTTTGGGTCCGCATCCGACCCGCAGTTTTTGTGGCTCGGGTGCGGACCCATTCACTTCAATGGGGTCGCAAAAGATGCGGACAGCACTCCGTGTGCTGTGCGCATCCGTTGCTCCGTTCCGTGGCCCCGCAAAGAAAATACAATATGTCCTATTCTTGTCCGTTTTGCGGACAAGAATAGGCATGTCTACAATGGGCCGCCTATTCCGTTCCGCAAATTGCGGAAGGCACACGGGCGGCTTCCGTTTTTTGCGGATCCGTGTTTTGTGGACAAAAAAAAAGACGGAACTGTCGTGTGCATGAGGCCCTATGCGGACAATAATAGGACATGTTCTATCTTTGAACGGAACGTAAAAACGGAAATACGGAAACGGCAGGCATACGGAGTACCTTCCATTTTTTGGCGGATCCATTGAAATGAATGGTTCCGTATACGGTCCGTATAAACGGAACGGAAACGGAAAACAAAAACGTTTGTGTGCAAGAGGCCTAGATAGATAATGATAAGCAATGGAGGGAAACTTTCTTGAACCGAAGCTTGCTGGTAAAAAAAAAAACACAAGATTTTTAACAAACAGAATTCAGTTTTTGGACACCCTCTGTTCAGATCTCTGGGCAAATGCTATATTAATTATGATAAGGATGCTTTACAATAGAGACCTGGGCGAGGGCGTACATACCATAGAAGCATACCCTGCGGCTGCTAGGGTATGATTATCCCAGACCCTTTGCTACTGGGTGGTGAGAACCTGTGTATGGCTACCCTCTCCAGAGGAACCACATTAATAGCAAAGGAGTGTAAAGGGGGAGACAATACCAGGTCCTCGGTGGAAAAACCTGTCACCTAAGGATCCTTCTCTGTATTGTCAATGCATCTTCATGTCCTAGGAAGGCTGTGGTATGAAGTGGAATAAGGAAGAGCCTTGCCTATCCTGATGTGTTAAATTAACCCTTTCTATGGAGTATGAACCCAAAAAATAGGTTGAAACTAAAGTTAAAAATAAATCAATAAAGATAACATTTAAATGTATTTATTCCTATTTAACTACCTTATTATTTTACAGATTTTACGTAGCATAATAATTTAGATGCAACCCTATTATACAGTCAGGTCCATAAATATTGGGACATCAACACAATTCTAACATTTTTGGCTCTATACACCACCACAATGGATTTGAAATGAAATGAACAAGATGTGCTTTACCTGCAGACTGTCAGCTTTAATTTGAGGGTATTTACATCCAAATCAGGTGAACGGTGCAGGAATTACAACAGTTTGCATATGTGCCTCCCACTTGTTAAGGGTCCAAAAGTAATGGGACAGAATAATAATCATAAATCAAACTTTCACTTTTTAATACTTGGTTGCAAATCCTTTGCAGTCAATTACAGCCTGAAGTCCGGAACGTATAGACATCACCAGATGCTGGGTTTCATCCCTGGTGATGCTCTGCCAGACCTCTACTGCAACTGTCTTCAGTTCCTGCTTGTTCTTGGGGCATTTTCCATTCAGTTTTGTCTTCGGCAAGTGAAATGCATGCTCAATCGGATTCAGGTCAGGAGATTGACTTGGCCATTGCATAACGTTTCACTTCTTTCCCTTAAAAAACCCTTTGGTTGCTTTTGCAGTATGCTTTGGGTCATTGTCCATCTGCAATGTGAAGCACCGTCCAATGAGTTCTGAAGCATTTGGCTGAATATGAGCAGATAATATTGCCCGAAACACTTCAGAATTCATCCTGCTGCTTTTGTCAGCAGTCACATCATCAATAAATACAAGAGAACCAGTTCCATTGGCAGCCATACATGCCCACGCCATGACACTACCACCACCATGCTTCACTGATGAGGTGGTATGCTTAGGATCATGAGCAGTTCCTTTCCTTCTCCATACTCTTCTCTTCCCATCACTCTGGTACAAGTTTATCTTGGTCTCCTCTGTCCATAGGATGTTGTTCCAGAACTGTGAAGGCTTTTTTAGATGTCATTTGGCAAACTCTAATCTGGCCTTCCTGTTTTTGAGGCTCACCAATGGTTTACATCTTGTGGTGAACCCTTTGTATTCACTCTGGTGAAGTCTTCTCTTGATTGTTGACTTTGACACACATACACCTACCTCCTGGAGAGTGTTCTTGATCTGGCCAACTGTTGTTAAGGGTGTTTTCTTCACCAGGGAAAGAATTCTTCGGTCATCCACCACAGTTGTTTTCCGTGGTCTTCCGGGTCTTTTGGTGTTGCTGAGCTCACCGGTGCGTTCCTTCTTTTTAAGAATGTTCCAAAAAGTTGTTTTGGCCACGCCTAATGTTTTTTCCATCTTTCTGATGGGTTTGTTGTGTTTTTTTCAGCCTAATGATGGCTTGCTTTACTGATAGCGACAGCTCTTTGGATCTCATCTTGAGAGTTGACAGCAACAGATTCCAAATGCAAATAGCAGACTTGAAATGAACTCTGGACCTTTTATCTGCTCATTGTAATTGGGATAATGAGGGAATAACACACACCTGGCCATGGAACAGCTGAGAAGCCAATTGTCCCATTACTTTTGGTCCCTTAACAAGTGGGAGGCACATATGCAAACTCTTGTAATTCCTACACTGTTCACCTGATTTGGATGTAAATACCCTCAAATTAAAGCTGACAGTCTGCAGGTAAAGCACATCTTGTTCGCTACATTTCAAATCCATTGTGGTGGTGTATAGAGCCAAAAATGTTAGAATTGTGTAGATGTCCCAATATTTAAGGACCTGACTGTAATTCTAGAAATGAAAACTGCCAAAATATATCAACAAATAAAAAATAAATGACAAAGAAGACAGAGTAGAAGGACCAAGCGGGTCATCATCTGCAGCCATTGTCCTGTTTTATTTATTTTTGGTGGTGAATATTTATTTATTTTTGCTTATTTTTTTGCTACATTGTTGATAACTGTTACATTTCTATGCATGATCTTGTTTTTCCCTTCTGTTTGGTATAATTATAATAATATTTGTTTTGCATCTTTTCTCACCTTGCTGTAGAACAGGTGGGAGGAATAAATATTTCTGGCCACCTTAAAAAAAAAATATATGAATATGGCACGCGAATGTGTAAAGCTATTAATGAAGTGTCTCCGCTTTCTAGTGCTTCCCAGATATTCCAATGGGCAGTGGAGAGAGCAGAGTAAAAGAGATTTGCTTGTAGAAGCAGATGGCAGCAGTCAAGAATTACCCAGACTCCCCCGATATTTCCTTTGCACCTGGCACTGGAGGTGTGAGCCATGCCAGTTACTCAACACAGATGTTCTTGTTGTACATTTTTATGAAAGTGCAACACGATTTCCTTTCTCAAAAATTTGCCGAACTGAAGATCAACACTTTATTAGAGCATTCATATATTTGGAAGAATTTCGCAGTCTGTTTCCAGCATTGCAATGGTCTAATGTGGTTTTTCAAAATATAGATAAAAAGGAATTTCTGACTGACCTAAATGGCCAAGAAGAATGTAGCATATCCATGTATTCCCAAAATTCACTGTTTCTCAGTTTACTATATTTTTTATTTTATTTTTATTTTTTGCTACAGAGCTTTAACTTCCTCTTTACACATAGGGTGAGATGATAAATATTCTTTTGACTGTCTACAGTCACCACTGGGGGAAGCATAGGAGCTTACTGCATACTAATCAATTAGCTCCCTCTAGTGGTTCCTTTAGGCATTCTATAATTTAAAGGAATATTTCTGGGACTTTTATAATGATGACCTATCCTTATAATAAGTGATCAATATCAGAAAAGCTGGGTACAGCTCCCTGCACCCCTGCCGATCAGCTGATTACAGAGAACCTAGGGCATCAGAACCAGGAACAGCTCTACACACTGTCTAGCGGCTGTACCGGATTACCGTAGCTTGGTCCCATATAAAATCACAGCCAAATCCCTACCCAGTGTACGGTTTAAGGGGTTGGTCACTTACAGTAAACAGAACTAAAAAGTTCTGCTTCACCAGTCTGTAACATGACCTGCATCACAATCAGCAGTGGAGGCTATGTTGGAAGCAGTGGTCATGCAATAGATTATGTGACCGACCCCCGATCCCATCAAAGTCAAGTAGATGCGGGTCCCACATCTGAGACCAGCACCTATCTCCAAAATAAGTCTCTCTGAAAGTGGAGTGAGTGGAGAACAGCTGCGCATGCGCAGCCACCCTACATTCATTTTTATGGGACTGCTGAAAATACCCAAGACTCACCACAACCTGACGAAGGGCCCTGTTTGGCCCTGAAACACGTTATTCTGGCATCAAATAAAGAAGTAATAACCGTCACACCTCTGTATTACTCCTCTTCACCAGTACAGGCAGTGCACAAAATTTTACTTTTCCTCCTCCTGGTATGCAGGAACCTGACCCTGTCAATCAACAAGGGGAGGGAGGGACTGGCAGATAAAGCAGGAGGAGCAAAGGTGCACAGAGTGGCTTGGGCCCTGCCCCCGGTGTACTTAGCTGCTCATCTGTATATGGATTAATAGTACTTTTTTTCCAGAATGAAGCAATAGACCGCCAAGTCTAAGGTATCATTACATTCACCTGAGCTAGCCCTATAAGGCATTGTGCCTGGTTTACCAGTGATTTTCTTGCTGGCTGACTCCCTTTAAATCTTTATCCAGCTTTTTTGTAAAACAAATTTTCTTTATCTGAAAAATCTTACACCCATGACCCCCAAATTTTATAAAATTGCAAAAGTGCATTTTTGTCTTGATAGAAATGTTTTTGTGCAGTATATTAATATTCATAGCTCTTCTAATCATTAAGGCTAGGAGTCTTTTTGTGAACCCGATTGAGCCAGTAGCAATGTGCACACAGCCAATAAGGCCCATAGAACTCAAACCTTGGATTCCTTGCTTCCTGATAAATTGGAATCATCCCCGAATATCCTCCTGGGTGAAGTAAGCAACTTTACAATAAGACATCTATCAGTATCTGATTGTTGGGTCCTCCGCATAAGTCATCAGTATCTGATTGTTGGGTCCTCCGGATAAGTCATCAGTATCTGATTGTTGGGTCCTCCGGATAAGTCATCATTATGTGATTGGTGGGTCCTCTGGATAAGTCATCAGTATCTAATTGTTGGGTCCTCCGGATAAGTCATCAGTATCTGATTGTTGGGTCCTCCGGATAAGTCATCAGTATCTGATTGTTGGGTCCTCCGGATAAGTCATCAGTATCTGATTGTTGGGTCCTCCAGATAAGTCATCAGTATCTGATTGGTGGGTCCTCCAGATAAGTCATCAGTATCTGATTGATCGGTCCTCCGGATAAGTCATCAGTATCTGATTGTTGGGTCCTCCGGATAAGTCATCATTATGTGATTGGTGGGTCCTCCAGATAAGTCATCAGTATCTGATTGTTGGGTCCTCCGGATAAGTCATCATTATGTGATTGGTGGGTCCTCCAGATAAGTCATCAGTATCTGATTGGTGGGTCCTCCAGATAAGTCATCAGTATCTGATTGATAGGTCCTCCGGATAAGTCAACAATATCCGATTGGTGGGTCTTCCAGATGAGTGATCAGTATCTTATTGGTGTGTCCTCCAGATAAGTCATCAGTATCTGATTGGTGGGTCCTCCGGATAAGTCATCAGTATTTGATTGGTTGGTCCTCTAAGTAAATCATCAGTTTCTGATTGGTGGGGGTCGTAGTAGTCCCACAGCCTTCTAGTTTTCCCTAGGCCATGTGACATCACATTCATTGGTCACATGGCTTAGATTCAGCTCTGGCCCATTGAGTTGAATGGTGCTGAGCTGTGAAACCAATCACAGCCTCTATACAATGTACAGCACTCTGCTTGGCGAGAAGGCCGCAGCACTCACAGGAGCACCCGTTTCTTCTCAAACAACTGATTAGATAGGGTCCCAGGTGTCGGACCCCCACTGATCAGGTAATGATGAACTATCCAGTGGACATCAAAAATCCAGGAAAACCCTTTTAAAGCATCACTGAATTTTCAGAAAACTTCTGATATGTCATAAATGCATACTGTACCAAGTTTTCAGCTGAGCTCTGAGACCCCAACCGATCGCTGGAACAAGGAGAGAGAAGCTCCCGCATATCGAGCTCTCTCTCCTCCATGCAGGAGATGGAGTCAAGATGGGCCCATAGAGTCCACTTCCCTTCCTCTTCTGCAGCGAGGAGAGAGCAACATATGTCCGGGATTCTCTCCTCATTCTAGCAATCAGTGAGGGTCTCAGCTGTTAGATCCCTACCGAAACTTTTGTTATGTCTCATGACACTGATAGAAGATACATTTTGGCTGAACCTCAATTTCAGTGGCTGGCCATCTAATGTATATGGTGGGGTCTCCCAACTACCATCCCAACCCTTCACCCCAATGGCAGGTGAGATAAGGATCGGACAGTTTGATTTCCACTGCCCAATCCTTTTGTTCTCAGGGAGATACATTCCTACCAGAGGTGAGTGGCAGTGGCTTTCCCCTCCCTTCCCATTTAGGACAATGCATGGTCTTTAGAGTCCAGTATGCATGTATATGGAGGGGTCCGAAAGATAGCTGTCAACCGTACCAGCTGTTTAACGTGTATGCCCGGCTTTAGTCATTATCTTGCCTCAACAAAAGCTGCAAATTTCATTACAGTAATTGTGGAGTTTTTGGAATTTGGCCTAAATGAAGACGCCTCTTGGAATGTATAATAATGCGCCTTTCAGCACCAGGATACTGAAAAAGTACTTCTTCTGAATAGCAGCTCTTGCCCAGTTGTTTGCCGAGATATTTTCACTGTGCAAATATATGACACGCTTATTGTCCACTATTTATATAGCAATATTTCCAATCCGCTATATTTTTAGCCTTGGCATTGTTACACTATGTATCCCTTTTTGTTTTGTTGGTGGGGTATTTTTGTGATTTTTTTTGTGTGATTAGCATTTAGGACAAGATATTAATTTAGAGTCTTGTCACTGGCTACAATGAAGCCTTATTGAGAAGCCATAAGCGTAACTTTATCCCCCACCACCCCCCCTCCACCCCAAACATTAAAAAAAAGTATTGTTACTTCCCCCTCCATGTCCTACAATGATTAGAAAAAGCCTTGTACTTTATAAAGTTACCGCAAGCAACGAAGCCAAAAGTCTAAAATACATTGGACACTGTGTAGTTATTTCCAAGAATAGCGCGTGGAAGGATTAAAGCTATTGTCCATCGAACCACATCCTGAATCGCATTATTGTCTGATTAAACATTTCAACGTTAGATTCGAATAAAGGGAAACTTCCTGTTATCAATATTTTCTTCTTCTAGTATTTGCTAAATGGGTTTCGAGAGATTTCAGGACTGGATGTTGTTTTATTGTTTCCTGACTCACTTGTGTTTCCCTAAGTTTGAGTTCTGCGGAGAATGGAAAGTAATACAAGGGAGGCGAAAAGTTTCTAACTCCGTAGTTAAAGGCTAATGTAAGGTGAAAGCAGGGTCGTAACTAAGGGCTTACAGGCCCCAGTGCATAAGTTCAGCCCCCAGAAGAACTTCTCCTTATGTTCTCCAGCTGCAGCCCATCCCTACCTTTTTAGCAGCATTGCTGGGTTTTCAAAAGTAATCCTTTGGGAATGGGGCTTTTATACAACATTGTGTCTTTGGTGTCATCCAGTGCATGAGTATCTATCATTAATCTACTTCAACTGGAGTTCCTGATATGGGCCTCCCATTAGTGGATAACTCAACACATTACCAGCACTCTAAGTGGTGGTAGGGGTGCAGCGTAATCTTCTGCCCAGTCTCTTCCTTGTAGACATGTGCCATAAGAAAACTGTAACCATTGCAGCCGTCTATCTGCATTCTTCTCCACAGCTTCCCTTCCTTTGCTATATCCTGACCTACTGATACTTTTGGCATTAAAAGGTTAATGATCTTCCTTTCTGAAAGTGGAGATATACAGCATCATACATTTTCTTTCCCTGTCTCCTCCACTCCAGTGTCTCAGATTTATGACACATTCCAGACATCAAGAGAGGAGATCAAATAAGCACTTAATGTGGTGAGATGGCCTCTGGGCTCCTCCTGGTTTGTATCCCCACTGCAAGTGCCTCTGCTGTGACCCCTGTAGTTACGTTGCTGAATGAAAGCAAAAACAATGGGTCATATTTACTAACCCAAATTTTTAGACCGTAATTGGGGGGGAGGGGGGTGGGGAATTTATCAAGATGTTGAAACCAGAAAACTGACATTAAAAAGTAGCAGATTTTTTGCAAACCTCAGTTATGCAACAAAAAAAAGTGCCTTTTTGGGTTTGTACTCCACTCATGACTATTTTTTATCAGTGTGTGGGCTTACTGGGAGGGACGTGACTTTATTTACTATCATTTTGCCAGAAACGGTTGCAAATTACAGAACAGATCTATGCCAGCTCATAGTTGGAGTAGATTTGCTTCTCTAAGACCGGCCTTAGTAAAACTCTGGTCTTAGTAAATCTCTCTCTGAAAGCTTAGATGTGCCAGCTCAGCCTATACCACCTTTTAGCTGACTTTCTATGTGACAACGTTTTGCGCCAAAATTATAGTGCAATTTTGTTGCACGTTGTCGCCTAGAAAGGCACACCACTTGCAAGTCGCACCTCCTTAGGCTCAAAAACACTAAATAATGTATGTATATGCGAGGCATGTTGAGCATTTTTTGGCACAAATTGTGCCACAATTCTGTTTTAGGGTGGGGCATATGGTATTATTCTGGGATACACATAACTTACTGATTAATGCTTATTAACTCTTTCTGGGAGAGGGTTGGGAAAAACACTCAACACTGCTGATGAAGTTTTACGTTATAAATTTTGCAGCATTCATTTTCGGCACAAATAACACAATAACTTTATTTTCTGGGTCAGTACGATTACAGGGATGCCAAATACACAGGTTACATAGTTTTGTTTTTTTTTACATTTTACTACTTTTGCACAATAAAACTTTTTAAAGAAAGAAAAAAGAAAATGTTTTTGCATTGCCACATAACTTTGCTATTTTTCATTCTACAGAACTATGTGAGGGCTTCATTTTCGTGGGACTACTTGTAGTTTTCATTGGTATCATTTTAAGGGCACATAAAACTTTTTGATCAGTTTTTTGTGTCAAATAATAAAATGCAATTCTGTCATTTTTGCGTTTTACAGCACTCACTGTATGGGATAAATGACATGACAATTGTGTAGGTCATTACGGATATGGCGATACCAAATATGTTGAGGAGATTTTAGTTTTGTAATATTTTTTGCATTGAAAAGCTTTTTCAGTGGAAAAATTTAATTTTTTATTTTTTACTTGGAATTTCTTTATTTAATAAAACTTGTTAAAACTTTTTAAAAAACATGTACTTGTTGGGCAAGGGAACTTTAACAGGCAATCTTTTGATCGCTTCTATAATACCCTGTACTGCTGATACAGTATGATACTGTCAGAGCTATACTGACAGTCACCAGCAGGTTGCGCCAGAGAACTTCAGCCTGATGGGAATTCACTGCAGGCAGGCCCGGGTCCTTCATTAGGCCCCAGGCTACCATACCAAGGCATCAACACCACGCAATTTAATTTGCAGTGGGAGACAGAGGAAGCTCCCATTTGTTATTGACTGCGGCATCAAATGGGTTAAATGGCTCAGCCTGCTGGTTCTGCCGGTCCGGGCCATTAGAGCAAGAGGACAGCTCTCATGTGATAGCCAAGCTCTCACACTCCGCAGCATGGGAAACCCGTGCAGGGCTTAGAATAGGCCGCTTAGAGGAGGCGGTCTACCGTAAGGCCCATTAGTGACCACCATAAAAAGGTATATGTGTGGTCACTAATGGGTTAACATTTCCATTTAGGAGCAACCGGTGACAGTATCCTTGGTGAAAAAGAAGGGACCATAGACGTTGCGCCTGCTCATTGCACAGAACATATTTACTTTGTGTGTGTCCTTCATGTGCTCGATAAGGGCTTGCGGGTTTTCTGTGCCCTGGCCCCTAAAGTTCTTGTGATTGACCTTCCCACTGAGGTGACAGGAGACATTGCCGAACCCCAGCCTGTCAGCAAATTCATCCTCCTCCAATCTACCCTACAAGTCAGTGTAAAAGTCACAACGTTTCGGTTTGTCGTCCAGTTTGAGCTCCTGAAAAATCTGTACAGTCTACAGTGCAGGCGTTCTTGTAAGATGACAACTGTCTAAAACAAAATTCACTTTGTTGCCCATAGCAACCAATCACAACACATCTCTCACAGCAACCAATCACAGCACAGCTCTCACAGCAACCAATCACAACACAGCTTTCACAGCAACCAATCACAACACAGCTTTCACAGCAACCAATCACAACACAGCTCTCATAGCAACTAATCACAACACACCCTTCACAGCGACCAATCACAACACATATTTCACAGCAACCAATCACAACACATATTTCACAGCAACCAATCACAACACAGCTTTAACAGCAGCCAATCACAGCACAGCTCTCAAAGCAATTAATCACAGCACAGCCTTTACTTTTGCACCGTCCTTTTTTTTTTATCAGTTTCAGCTCCTGAAGAATCTGTACGGGCTACAGTGCAGGCGTTCTTGTAAGATGACAACTGTCTAAAAGAAAATTCACTTTGTTGCCTATAGCAACCAATCACAACACAGCTCTCACAGCAACCAATAACAGCACAGCTCTCACAGCAACCAATCACAACACAGCTTTCACAGCAACCAATCACAACACAGCTCTCATAGCAACCAATCACCACACAGCTCTTACAGCAACTAATAACAGCACAGCTCTCACACCAACCAATAACAGCACAGCTCTCACACCAACCAATAACCACACAGCTCTCACACCAACCAATCACAACACAGCTCTCATAGCAACTAATCACAACACAGCTCTTATAGCAACCAATCACCACACAGCTCTTACAGCAACTAATAACAGCACAGCTCTCACACCAACCAATAACAACACAGCTCTCACACAAACCAATAACCGCACAGCTCTCACACCAACCAATCACAACACAGCTCTCATAGCAACTAATCACAACACAGCTCTTATAAATAAAATGATCTGTATAGCGCCACCTGCTGTTTATTATTTTCCTTACATCTCCGTCCCCTCAGTAACATGTCTGAGGTGGTCACACATGCTCAGTTCTATCCTTCAACTGCAACCAGCTGTATTTACTTTGACAGTTAAAAGGAGAGAGCGGCAGCAGAATGGACATCCTTCCTGAGCTGTCATAGGGAGAGAGCTGCTGTAGAAAGTACATGCCCCTTAAGCGAGACCTGCAGCAGAAAGGACATGCCTTTTGAGTTGTGACAAGGAGAGAGTTGAAGCAGCAAGGACACACCTCCTAAACTGGGGGAGAGAACTGTAGCAGAAAGGAGCCAATTTAGGATACTTTCACACTAGCGTTTTTCTTTTACGGCATAGAGTTCCATCCTAGGGGCTCTATAAGAGAACTGATCAGGATTATCCCCATGGATTCTGAATGGAGAGCAATCCATTCAGGATGCATCAGGATGTCTTCCGTTCAGTCTTTTTGACTGATCAGGCAAAAGATTAAACCGCAGCATACTACGGTTTTATCTCCGGCCAAAAAAAACGGAAGACTTGCCTGAATGCCGGATCCGGAATTTTTTTTCCCTAGGAATGTATTAGTGCCGGATCCGTCCTTAAAAAAGGTGAAAAAAATAAATGCCGGATCCGTTTTGCCGGATGACACCGGAAAGACGGATCGGGCTTTCCAATGCATTTGTAAGACGGATCAGGATCCTGATCCGTCTTACAAATGCCATCAGTTGGCATACGTTTTGCCGGATCCGGCGGGCAGTTCCGGCGACGGAACTGCTTGCCGGATCTCTCTGCCGCAAGTGTGAAAGTAGCCTTGGCAACTGGAGCAATGTACGGGGAGATCTCCGGATCCATGTGAGGCATAGGCTCAGGGTTAGGGTTTGCCTTGACGCCCGGTATGAAGCTGGCGTGATATCGCAGTCGCTGTTTCCTCGGCACTTTGATGTCAGTGTGAACTTGTAAGACATTAAAATTCATCCTTCCACACGAGTGGCGGCTGCACATGACCCTCGCTGGTCTTAAACATATTTCAGTATCTGTAACTGAATAGAGGGTTTTCGAACAGCCTGTTCTAATGGCCGCCTGGCCTTTCGCCAGAAGCCAGTGAATAAGGCTGTTTGTAGAATTCAGAAACCGAGAACAGCTGCAGCCATCAAATTTGATAAAAACACAGAACTTTATTTTTTTTCAAGTTTAGACTCTTTCTTACAGGAGCAGCTTTTGTTCTGCAAAAAAACAGGAACATAAAAGCAAAGGCGAGCAAAAAAATAGAGGCGATATCATAAAACTGCAAAGTAGTTAATTGGGATTGGGGAGGGGGGGCACAAAAATACGCAAATCAGAGGAGCTGAGAACAGTCATTTCTAACCAACGCCGACTATTAGACCAAAACTGCACCAATACCGGGAATGTTTTTTTGGGGGGAGAATCACTCCTATATGTTTTATCGTATTTCCCCTCGACAACTTGGCTTATGATGGGGAAAGTATTGGACTGTTAGTCAGATGGAGGGTAAGTCGCCCCCTTCTTGGCCAGCTGGCCGGACTAAGGGTAAATCGCCCCTCTTATAGCCAGACTAAGAGCTCATGCACAAGTCCGTATTTTCTTTCTGTGTCCGTTCCGTTTTTTTTTTTTGCAGCCCATACGCTGAACCATTCACTTCAATGGGTCCATAAAAAAACGGAAATTAGTTTGTGTGCATTCTGTTTCCGTATGTCCACAAGTCCGCTCCGCAAGAAAAAACAGAACATGTCCTTTTCTTGTCCGTTTTGCAGACAATTACAGGCATTGTTACAATGGATCCGCAAAAAAAGAAAAATGGAGGCAACATGGATGTCACACGAATGTCATCCTTTTTTTTTTTTTGCGGATTGGTGTTTTGTGGGCCGCAAAATAAATACGGTCGTCTGCATGAGCCCTATTAAAGAAGATTGTCCTAGGACCATCTGCTGGTCATTTATGAAACTGCACTTAAAGTGAAATTTAATCTTTTTTTTTATTTTTTTTTGTATTGATTTCAAAATATTTGGTATTATATTCTCTATTGTATACATGGCTTTATTTATTTATTTATTTAGTATTTTACTCACCCAAAATCAATATTTTTGCTTTCGGATAAGGGGTTGTCCACAATTTCTTAACATTTTTCCCAGAAATGGCACCACACCTGTCCATGGACTCTGGTATTTCAGCTCGACCCCGTTAAGACCTCTTGCACACGACCGCGAAAAACAGATATACGCAAAAAACAAATAGGTCCGCAAAAAATGCGGCTCGGTTGCGGAACCAAACCACGGTGGTGTGCAAGAGGCCTAAGTGAGTTGTCCAGGAATGTCCATGGGCTGTGACTAGGAGTTAGGCCTCCTGCACACGAACATATTTTCTTTCAGTGTCCGTACCGTTTGTTTTTTTTGCGGACCGTATACAGAACCATTCATTTCAATGGGTCCGCAAAAAAAAAACAGAAGGTACTCTGTGTGCATTCCGTTTCCGTATTTCTCTATTTCCGTTCCGCAAAAATATAGAACATGTCCTATTCTTGTCCGCATTACGGACAAGGATAGTGCTGTTCTATTAGGGGCCAGCTGTTCCGTTACGCAAAATACAAAATGCACATGGATGTCATCCTAATTTTTTGCATATCTGTTTTTTGCGGTCGTGTGCAAGAGGCCTTAATAGGGTCGACAGAGTCCATGGACAGGTGTGGTGCCATTTCTGGGAAAAATGTTAAGAAATTGTGTGCTGTCCGCATCCGTTGCTCCGTTCCGTGGCCCCACAAAAATTATAGATCATGTCCTATTCTCGTTCGTTTTTTGCGGACAAGAATAAGCAATTCTATAATGGGCCGTCTGTTCCGTTCCACAAATTGCGGAAGGCACACGAGCGGCATCCATGTTTGACCGGAAAAAAACTGAACGGTCGTGTGCATGAGGCCTTAAATTGAAAGTGAGGATTACCTTTAACTCGCTGTCAGACATGTCCTCGGTGCTCCTATAATTTACTGCTCTCCAGTAAGAGGAGTCTATCAGAATTCAGAATTTTCTGTTCCTTTGGAGAGTAAGTGATAGAGATGTGGACATACCTGAATACGGCTGGGCCACGTTGTCAGGAAGTAATTGTGTCAAGGACGAGTGGAGCTCACAGTAGCAGTTTATGTAATCTCTTGACTGGTAAAGTACGGTAGCTTGTTTTGAGTCATCACCCAACTGGAAACTACATGAAGCTGATCACAGAAAACTTAAAAAAAAAATCAGACCCAGCATATTTTTTAAGTTTTAGCAATTATTTTGATGTATTATATAAAAATAAAAAAATATAAAAAGATTAACACCAGACTGTCAAAATAAAGATAAAGCTGTCTTCTGAGAACCATGGTGGACCCCAACGGACCTCAGTATGTCCATCAGGCTTCAGAGGTGTTAAATAGAGATGAGCAAAGTATTGTAAAATTAGATTCGGCTGCTTCGCCGAATTTTGCAAAAAAAATTGCTGTCACGAAGCACATTTCTTTCTAAATAGTGGGTGCAAAGACCCCTCCAAGCTGATTGCGGTATCCGACAGCAATAATACACTGTAACATTTTTAAAAAAAAATTATAATATCATACTTTCCCTCATCCATTTGTTCGGGAAGAGCCGGCTGCTGCCATCTTGATTGCAAATCTAGTGCCAAATATCGCGCAGCCCGTGATGACATCATATGTCACTGCACATGGGATTTCACGCAAGATTTAAAAGTGTGATTTAAAAAAAAACTTTCGTAAACTTACATTCGCTCAACCCTGCTGTTCATCATATGACCAACCTGATGGAGCAGCAAAAAGGATGACTTGATGAAGGTGTTAACGGAGCCCAAGATGGTGGCTTGTTGAAGACTTGTTGAATACTGATTTTTTTTCAGTTCCCATTGAACTGATAGCCCCTTTCAAATCTGAGCCACCACCACAACAGCTAATTTTGCTGGGCCAGCTAGATGTTTCCTCTATGGTTCATAGAGTTGATTCATGATCAGGGGACCCTCTCCGTGATGTCCATATGCGCTAACCAGGCACATGGGTAGATGTCATGATAGAAATTGGGGATCCCCTTCACTTAAGACCTCAGATGAGATCAATCTGCCCAATTCTCAAATTGGCAATTTGTGAGCGATTCTCAATGTCTTCCTATATATCCCAGCATTAAGGAAATCAATGTAACTTTATTTGTAATAAATAACATCTTTTGGATTATTTGAGCTGACAATGTATAAGGGGTTCTCCACCTTTCTGAAATAAGGATCCCTTGACGATCTGCTGTGATCTATGGAGAATCCATCAGCAAATGCAGAATTTTCCTGCAGTGCCACCCCAGGCGAGAATAAGCATTACATGGTTCCCTGTGCAATGTAAGGTCCTCCAGAGAGAGAGACACTCTTTCTAGGCATTCTTTGTTCAAGCTAATGAAGGTTGTGCATGCTTGAATAGTTTATTAGAAAATTGGTTTTCTAATCCAGACAACTCCTTTAAACATCTTATAAATTATGATTTAGTCAACTTCTCTTTTACTTTAATAGAAAATCAGCCGGGCTATTTTTTCCAGATATATGATGACATACTGCTAACACATGCAAGAAATGTTTTCACAGGTCCGTTTTATGTGCATTTAAAGTCCGCAAGAAAAATAAAGAAACAGAAAAGAATCTTGTTTGGGTTCCTTTTTACCACATGATTAATTAGACTTCATTAAGGCTTATGAGGTGAACCCGAAACAGCTGTGGCCTTAATGTTCAGAGTCAGAGCCAGAGCCGTGCCCCCTTGTCATTTGCTTACTAATTTCTCCATTCTTTATTTAAGAATAAATTGAGCATTTTATTTCAGGGCAGTAGCCGTGGCCCTGTGTTATGAATCGGAGTCTGGGAGAGGATAATTATCCCTCAATAAAGTGGGGGAAAGTTACTTAACAAAATTTCCCCAAATTCTGTTACAATTTGGGTAACAGGGAGTCTGTCACTAAGCAGTTTTGAACATGCTAAACTGCTGTCCGCACTAGTTAGGGGATTGGGACAGCAGGACAATCATATCTTTTGTGGAGTTTTTCTAATCAGGAGTAGTGAGAATATGAACTTTTTTCTGCCAGGTTCTGCTCCTGCAGGGGGCAGAGCTTCACTGTGAAGTGCTCTCTGCATTGATCTGCTTCACAGTCCCTTTTGCTCTGAGTTACATCTGTAGTGGTCTCCTGGTTGGAAGCTATAGCTTTAAGGCCTCATGCACACGGCCGTCGTTTTGGTCCGCATCCGAGCCGCAGTTTTGGCGTCTCGGATGCGGACCCATTCACTTCAACGGGGCCACAAAAGATGCGGACAGCTGTTCGCATCCGTTGCTCCGTTCCGTGGCTCCGCCAAAAAAATATAACATGTCCTATTCTTGTCCGCACTTTGCGGACAAGAATAGGCAGTTATATTAAAGGCTGTCTGTGCAGTTGCGCAAATTGCGGAACGCGCACGGACGCCATACGTGCTTTGCGGATCCGCGATTTGCGGACCGCAAAACACACCACGGTCGAGGGCATGAGGCCTTACTCTGAGAAGAGGAAATGTAAATGATGAAAATCAGATGTCATACAGTACATGACAATCTCTTTCTAACAAAGCTAGAACCAGCCCTGGACCTCACATGGATCCAGAGATCTCCCCATTCATTGCTCTGCTAGATTTATATCAAGCAGGCAGTTCAAGGGGAGTGTCCTTTCTGCTGCAGCTAAGGGGGCGTGTCCCAGCTCTCCCTATCACAGCTCAGGAGGCAGTTGAAGGGTAAAACAAACAGTAGGTGGCGTTATACATTTTATTGAATAACTCAGTGGCTATGCTAAATTTTTAGTTACATGCAATTACAAAAGTATTCAGATCCAGGTGCTTATTTTTTGTGGGACAACCCCTTTGAGACACTTTTTATGACTTCCTTAACAGTTATGAAACGTTTCTACAGAAGGGGAATGTAACCATGACAAAAGGGTATCTTCTACATCTAGAGGAAAGAAGGTTTCATCATCATCATAGATGGAGATTCTTTATTGTATGTAAGAGCAGTGAGACTATGGAAACCTCTGCTAGAAGAGGTGGTGATGGTTCATTCATTGTAGTTCAAGAGAGGCCTGGGTGCATTTTTTGAAGGTAGTATTGCAAGTTACTAGCATTCTGAAGGTGGACGTTGATCCAGGAATTTATTCTGATTGCCATGTTTGGAATCTTAAAACGGGGTAATTGGTGAGCATAAGAAGTTTTGAATTTTTTCTGGATCAACACAATAAAATTAAGGGTTGGACTTGATTGACTTATATCTTTATTCAACCTCATCAAGTGTTTTTTATATATACAGTACAGACCAAAAGTTTGGACACACCTTCTCATTCAAAGAGTTTTCTTTATTTTCATGACTATGAAGGCATCAAAACTATGAATTAACACATGTGGAATTATATACATAACAAACAAGTGTGAAACAACTGAAAATATGTCATATTCTAGGTTCTTCAAAGTAGCCACCTTTTGCTTTGATTACTGCTTTTCACACTCTTGGCATTCTCTTGATGAGCTTCAAGAGGTAGTCACCTGAAATGGTCTTCCAACAGTCTTGAAGGAGTTCCCAGAGATGCTTAGCACTTGTTGGCCCTTTTGCCTTCACTCTGCGGTCCAGCTCACCCCAAACCATCTCGATTGGGTTCAGGTCCGGTGACTGTGGAGGCCAGGTCATCTGGCGCAGCACCCCATCACTCTCCTTCATGGTCAAATAGCCCTTACTTTCAAAGTTTTCCCAATTTTTCGGCTGACTGACTGACCTTCATTTCTTAAAGTAATGATGGCCACTCGTTTTTCTTTACTTAGCTGCTTTTTTCTTGCCATAATACAAATTCTAACAGTCTATTCAGTAGGACTATCAGCTGTGTATCCACCTAACTTCTCCTCAACGCAACTGATGGCTCCAACCCCATTTATAAGGCAAGAAATCCCACTTATTAAACCTGACAGGGCACACCTGTGAAGTGAAAACCATTTCAGGGGACTACCTCTTGAAGCTCATCAAGAGAATGCCAAGAGTGTGCAAAGCAGTAATCAAAGCAAAAGGTGGCTACTTTGAAGAACCTAGAATATGACATATTTTCAGTTGTTTCACACTTGTTTGTTATGTATATAATTCCACATGTGTTAATTCATAGTTTTGTTGCCTTCAGTGCGAATCTACAATTTTCATAGTCATGAAAATAAAGAAAACTCTTTGAATAAGAAGGTGTGTCCAAACTTTTGGTCTGTACTGTACATACACATATATTAGAAGGGTCATAAAATGTACCACATTTATTAGAGGGAATCTGTCATAAGTTTTATGGTGTGCTAACTAAGAGCAGCATAAACTGGTGACAGATCCCCTGGGTAAAACGCTGGATCACTCACTTACTTGAACTTACTAAGCCATTTAAAAAAATAAAAAAATAAATCTGTACTGAACTGGTCCTGTACTTGAGATGTTCAATACACAATGGGCTCCAGAGAGTCCCAGCTCTACATCCCACCGCTGATTGCTCCAGCTCTTAATATCCCTATCAAGTGGATGGATTATGCTGCCATTGGCTTCTTTGTTTCCCTGCAGCATCTGCTAAATGCAGATTTAAAGGCGCTGTCTAATGCTATCTGATCTTATCCAATACCCTGCACCCCAGCCCATCAGCTATTCAACAGTAGCTCCAGCCTTGGGATCCGGAACGTGCAATGGATGGAGCTGGTTACTGCGGTATTTACTTCAATAGGTGCATTGCTGCAGTGACCGGCTCCGTCTGCTATACAGTGGATAGAACTGTGTAGCTCCGGCATCTGAGGTACTACGAACAATTGATCTGTTGGGATGTGCCAGCTTGGACTCCCACCGATCAGATGGTGATGATGGCCTACCCAACTTGTAAAGAATTGGGCAAATATTTTAATGCAACCATTTAAATGAAGGCTATCCATGTGATGTATGGAACCCTTGAGTCAAGAGCCAATGTATGTCAGTGTCTCTAAGCTTTGGCTCCTAGAGGGAGGTCCTCAGTTTGCTCCACCAATGACATTCACATGACCTAGTAGGACATATGGACTGAGTTTGTCCTAGGAGGACAACACCTGTGTGCAAGCTTCACAGGCTGCAAAACAGATTCAAAATTAAAAAAATAAGTACAAAGAAAAGTCTTCGGCCACTACTCCTATTTTAGATCTTTCTGAGATTTATATTTGGATGTACTGTATACGGGGTATAAAAAAATAAACCTCACTCCAAATCTGTCCAAAATAATTAAAGGGGTTATCCAACCCCTATAATGTACCTCCTAATGCCCGGGCACCCTCTTGTAGGTCATAATTTCCCTACTCCCCGGAACCCACGTCGTTCCTGATGCCCGCACAGCCGCCCCTGCATCTTCAGCCTCCCTAGTGTCACCCGCGATGCTAGGGACGCTCGTCCCCGTTGCGGCCTGCTATTGGCTTCCCCCGTCGCCGGGTGTTTTTATTCGCGTGACGGGGAGATGCAGCGGTGGCCGGGGAGCAGAGTAAGTATAACCTACATGAGGGGTCCAAGCATTAGGGGGGACATTATATTGGTTGGATAACCTCTTTAAAGCCACATAGTTACGATGTCACTGTAGATTTCATGTTGATTTTAGTTATGAAATGGTGGAGTTTTCCTTTAACTCTGGATTTGAAAACCAAGTGGCTTGTCATGTAAACTTTTGATGTAAACTTTGGGCATTGTCTTCGGAGCTGAAATCTTGCCTCTTTTTATAAAGTTGTCCGGAGAAACGCTAATTTGCATGTAAATTGTCAGCAGGGCAAAATATCTTCAGTTACACAAGAAAAAAACAAAAAAAACAATCTTCATCCGAGCCTCCACCACAGAAACGTAAATCTGCATAAAATTTAGACAAATTGATTCATTTCATTATGAAAGTGTCCAGCTGGGAGTGAGCGTGCATTGTCAATGGCAGATGTGCCTATGTGCGCGCACAACGTCATATATTTGTATTATGTCAAATTGAGTTTAGATTGTTCACTTAGAAATTGTTATAATATTCATTGTTAAGTGTATTAAACGGAGGCTTTCAATATTCTCCTTTCTATCCCAAGATTTCAAATTAGTCACCCATGCATAATTTCCCTTTTAATCAAAAATCAGTTTTTACAGCTGACTGGTTTTAATAATCTCCATGTGTTGTAAAGCATTACAGGGACATTAAAGGGACACTGCGCCCGTGAAGATAAGTTAGAGGGATATTCCCATCTCAGTCATTGATGGCATATAGCTAGGATACGCCATCAATGTGAGATAGGTCCAACTCCCGCACCTATCTCTAGAACAGACCCCCACAAAGTGAAGGGATAGCAGCCATGCATGTGCAGCCACCCTCCATTTAGCTGTATGGGAGCCCCGAAAAAAGCCGCGAGCTAGCTTGGTTATTTCTGGCAGTCCCATAATGATGAACGGAGAGGTGGCGCTGCACGTTGCGGTGCGCTCTCCATTTGCTGCTATGGGACTTCCGAAAATAGCCAAGCCAGTGGAACTCTAATAGTAGTCCATGGAGAGCACGACGTGCATGTATGGTGCATACTTCTTAACTTCGGGGGACTCCATTCTGCTGATAGGAGCAGGTCCCAGAGGTGTGACTCAAACCTATCTGAAATCAATGGCATAAAGGGCAATCCCTGTCACTATTCATATTTAGGAGAATCTGTCAGCACTGGGTAATGGCTTGGGAGAGCAGTACAAACATGCCTTTTCTAATCAGGAGTAGTGTGATTATCACACTAAATTCTGCACCTGCAAGTACCCAGGAGGCGAAGCTGCACCGTGAAGTGCTCTCTACATTTACTATAGTTCTCTCCAGAGATACGCCAAATTCATTGTGCAAGAAGTTAGATACCTATCTCTTCCTCATGGCTCGTTTACTTTACATTTACACCATTATTCAGCATATCATTAATAAATTTGGCATATTTTAAGAATGCACTTTGCTACACCCCCTTTACAAAAGTGTCTAGTGAGGTGAAAAAAGTGTCTAACACTTTTTTGGCTCCATTTTTTTTTTTTTTTACTAAATGTGCCCCATAGGCTCTGAATTACTGTAATATATTTTTTTAAATAAATGATAAAAATACAATAAGATATAATAATACAAATGCATTTACTAATAATAATAAAAAATAAACACATCTGGCAGAAAGGAGAAGCAGGAATATATTATTAGTAATTATTGATGTATTTTTTGCAACTTTTATTATTAATATTATACTATTTTTTTTTTTTTAGGCATCTATAAAAGATAATTACAGTAAAGTATTATCAATAAACTGTTCTGATAGTTACATTATTATTACTATTATTATTATCATTATTATTATTCTCTTTGACTGAACCCTTTAACTTAAATGATGCTATATCCATATAAAAAATGTCAAAAAAATGCAATAATTGTAATTCTAATAGTTCATGGCACAATTTTCTATTATATTTTCTATTACTATTTATTTGTATTATCTATTATTAGCTTTGTGATGCTGATGACTATTATTAATAATAATAATAATAATAATAATAATAATCATTATTCAATTTCTAGTAATTATGAAGAATAAAAAGTTTTGTTGTTTTTATTGATAATATTATTACTACTACTATTTTTAATATTTTTATTATTCTTTTATTTTAAAAAGTAGAATATTATTCTTTTTTTTTCTAACATGTATAATAATAATAATAATTATTATTATTTATTATTATTATAATTATTATTATTAAATTAAAAGAAAAAAGAGCTCAGAGACAACTCATTTAATTTCTCAGAGCATCAGAAACGATGCAAGGAAGTGGGCTGCCCATCTCCCTAGTGACCTTTATCCAAAAATCAAGAATGAGTGCAAGGGGTCAGATGTACTGTGTGCGCCATTCACAATGTGCTGACATCAGTGGTCATTCATGAGAGCACGCTTTGTTTACCCGTAGCACTAATATGAGGAGACACGTGAAGTAGCTGCGTTTATGGAAGAGGCCAGAAGAGACACAGAGCTGTGAAAACATTCCCACACACTGAAACCACTCATTGACCGGGAAACCCTGCAAAACCCTCATTCACAAATCCTCCACAATGCTCGCCCTTAAAAAAATAGTCTCATCTGGTACAATCGACTCCTCTCATCACTTGTCATTCAATTGCTAATGGCTCTTTATTGGTTGAGTATAGGGGCTCTGAATTAATGGAAACAGATGTAGGGGTTTACATGGATATGTAACGTGGTATGGAAAGTCTTCTGAGGCTAAGACCTAGGTAGGGAGGTCCATGAAAGGTTAAGATGGGGCCTTGTGCCGGTAGACCCTACCATTCCCACAAATACTTGTAGCATGAAGCCTATCCATGGGCTCAGACTAGTACTACAGCCCCAAAGACCTGGGTCAGAAGAAATGCTACACACAACTTGTGGACAGCAGTGGCAATGTTTTTGGAAGAAAGGAACCATGTTTTTCTTATCCTGGACATCATATTTTGAAGGACAGTAGGAGAGATCCCTGTACAGCTTCTCCAATAAATTTGCATCTTTTTCTCAGGGGCCCCATAGCAGCTGCACTCTCTGACTTTGTGGTATGTAGACCCTTTGACCTAGGAAACAAAATATAATCAGGTGATTGTCTCAAAGCTATAGTAGGATGAATCGGGGCTGGATAGACCATTATGCTTTTAGGACAATGCCCAAGGATCCATAGACAGCAAAAGGTCCAGAGACCCTTAGTCAAGACTAGAGATGAGCAAATTTTTCAAAAATTCGATTCGCCGGTTCGCGAATTTTGCGGGAAAAATTAGTTTCGATCCGAATATATTTGCGGCAAATTACATAAAAAAAGGCTATTTCCTGGCTGCAGAGAGCCTTTATAGTGGTGTAGAACACTGTGCCTTGTAGTAACACGCATAGGGAGTATGCTTTGGTAGTAAAATAATACTGTGAGTCAGTATGACATGCAGATGACAGGCTTCGCTATTAGAATTACTGCTCACTTCACTTATTAGAACAGTCACGGGGCCAAAACTGACCAAATAACTCAAGTATGAACTCAGTCTTACAGGTCGATGTTAGCGCCAAGAAGAAGTGCATTCCTTTTACACCGTCATCAGCTGATTCCACATAGATGTCTACAGAACCTGTTCTATTAAACACTTATGCAAGT
The DNA here is from genome assembly GCF_905171765.1 of Bufo bufo. NCBI lineage: Eukaryota > Metazoa > Chordata > Amphibia > Anura > Bufonidae > Bufo > Bufo bufo. Next base: position 538,721,205 of record NC_053393.1, on the reverse strand, counting down.
AGAGCCCACCCGGACAGAGTGGAGAGGGTGTCAGCAGTAAGTCTGTGTTGACTTTACTTATTATTTTGCCCTTCCTCTGATCTGTCAGAACAATAACCCACAAAAAACGGATCCTGTCTGTGGAGCATCCGCCTTCACTCGGTCAGCATTTGTTCATCAGTATTACTAATGCCAAAAAAAACAGGAGTAGATCCAAAACAGAGATGACACGTGAATGGAATATTTGCATGTCTTCTGTGTTTAGTACCCGCTCCTGCTTTTGGCTACCAAATCATAAGCCAATTCTAATTGGACCATACAGGCCTTACAGCTGCTACACAAACAGGATCCGTTGTGCGTCTAATTTTTCTTTTCTTCTGACAGATCAGAAGAAAGGCCAAATAAATCATGATGTCAGCCCGGCCGAAAGGCAAAATAGTGAACCTGTCATGGAGTGGGGAGGGTGGGAACAGCAACAGTGCAAGGTGACATAGTGTGGAGATGGCAGCAGCAGCAGGAGGATACCACAGAGTGGCAAGGTGACATAGTGTGGAGATGACAGCAGCATCAGGATACCACAGAGTGGCAAGGTGACATAGTGTGGAGATGGCAGCAGCAGCATCAGGAAACCACAAAGTGGCAAGGTGACATAGTGTGGAGATGGCAGCAGCATCAGGAGGAAACCACAGAGTGGCAAGGTGACATAGTGTGGAGATGGCAGCAGCATCAGGAGACCACAGAGTGGCAAGGTGACATAGTGTGGATATGGCAGCAGCAGCAGCTGTATCAGGAGACCACAAAGTGACCCGGTAATAGAGTGGCGCGGTGGGTGGCAATACCAGTACCCGCTGATGAAGGTGGGTGAAAGAAAGAGCACTTGGCATTAGATGTGTGGCATCAGGCGGGTTGCAGCATCAGAGTAGTATTTGAGGCAGGTAGTCAGAAGAAACCGGTCAAAGTGTTGATGTGGCACCATGGATGATCTAGCCTGATGCATCAGAAATTGGTGGTTGGAAATCCTGGCTGATCCATGCCTGATTCATCTTGACAAAGGTCAGTCTCTCCACATTTTGGGTGGACAGGCGAGTTCTCCTTAGGGTAACTATGGCCTCCCCCCCCCACACTACTGGCTGCGCAGGACAGCTTTTCCAGGGCAAACTCTGCTAGTTGCGACCACAAATCCAGTTTGGCTGCCCAGTAGTCCAGTGGATCTTTAATGTGGGTTGGCAGGGTGCTGTCCAAGTATGCCACCACCTGCTGGTTCAGGTCCTGCTCCAGGTCTACCTGCTGCTGGTGAGTAGTTTCTTCACCATGCGGGTGAAGAAAGCTACTCATCAATGACTGTAGACTCAGGCTGCTGCTGATGGAGCTGGTACTGCTCCTGCCACTCCACCCCTCCCCAGCAGCCATGGCAGTGGAACATGAGCACAGAGGGCCCCCCTAGTCATACCTGCAAGAAGATGGACGATGGTGCAAATAGGCAGCGGCCAACTGATTACATAGGATGTCTCTATAGTACTTCAATTTGTCCTCCCTCTCAGCTGGTGTAAAAAGGGCCCCCATTCTTGACCGGTAGCGAGGGTCCAACAAGGTGGAGAGCCAGAAGTTACCCCTCTGCCGAATGGTGACAATTCAACTGTCACTACGCAAGCAAGTGAGCATGCATCGGGCCATTTATGCAAGTGACTCGGAGGGACTCCCTGCCACGGTGTGTCTGGGTCTTCTGTCTCGTCTTCCTCATCACCCTGGAGCTCCTCTGGCTGCTCCTGCTCCTCCTCTTCTGTCACCTGAGTAGAAAAACCACCCATTTGGCTACACATTGCCTGTGCTCCAATGTCCTCCTCCTCCTCCTCCTCTTCCAGTTCAGCTCCCACAGTGCTCATGTGGTCGTGAGATCTAGGCGCCAAATCTTCAGTCCCCTGACCAGCCATTGTTACCAGCATCTGTTCCAGGACATGAAGCAGTGGAATGATGTCATTCAGCCCGTAGTCCTGGCGACTGACAAATAACGTGGCGTCCTCAAAGGGCCTGAACAAATGACAGGTGTCACTCATAAGCTGCCACTGGCTGACATCAAAGTTACACAGGGGAGTACTCCTATCCGCTTGCTTTATCAAGAAATTGTTGATGGCTTTTCTCTGTTCATATAGTCGGTCCAACATATGGAGGGTGGAATTCCAATGGGTGGAAACTTTGCATATTATCCTATGTTGGGGGATGCCGTTCTTCCACTGCAGCTCAAGGAGGGTGTGCTTTTCGGTGTACAAGTGGCTGAAGTTTCCTTACCATTTTTAGGATGTCTTGCAGATGAATGGAAGACTTCAGGAATCGCTTGACAACCAGATTGAACACGTGTGCCATGCAGAGAGCATGGCTTAGCCTTCCTTGACGCAGCACTGACACTATGTTCTACCCGTTGTCGGTCACCATGGTTACAATTTTCAGTTGTCGCAGAGAAAGCCAGGATTAAATTTCTTGATGAATAACACAGAGCAGTTCCACCCCTGTTCGCACAGGGAAACAAGGTGCAGAACAGCGTGACACCACCGTGCCCTGCACATGTGGTATGCTGGAGGGGCACTGTGACTTGTCCCGGCAGTGGAGGCTGAGAACACGGTGGAGGATGAGGAGGCAGAGGCAGACATTGTCGCAGGACCAACGGCGTGAATGTGGAGGCAGAAGCGGCGTGACCTAGCCAAGTTGCTGGTGTGGCTGTGCAGGAACTACATTCACCCAGTGGGCCTTAAAGGACATGTACTGTCCCTGACCGTAGTTACAGCTCCACAAGTCGGCACTGCTGTGCACTTTGGCAGACACCGACAGGCTCAAGGACTAGCTTACCTTCTGTTCGACATATTTGTGCAGGGCTGGTACTGCCTTTTTCGCAAAGAAATGACGGCTTGGGACTCTCCACCTCGGCTAAGCACAAGCCATCAGTTCTCTGAAAGGTGCAGAGTCCACCACTTGGAAAGTGAGGGACTGCAACACCAGCAACTTGGACAGGAGCACGTTCAGCTTCTGTTGGATGCGTGCACATACTACGCATACTGTTGTCTCTTGGCCATCACTTCTGTGATCGATTGCTGACGGAATGACTGATATACCTGTTGCCCCAAAAAAAAATGATTGAGGGGTGTGATATACCTTTTTCCACAAAATATTGATTGAGGGCTGCGATATACCTGTTGCCCCAAATAAACAGGGAGGTGTGATAGAACTGTTGTGGCAAAAAAAAATAATTGAGGGGTGTGATACCTGCTTCCACAAAATACTAATTAAGGGGTTTGATATACCTGCTTGCACCAAATATTTTTATTGAGGGGTGCGATATACCTGATTCCACAAAATATTGATTAAGGGATTTGATATACCTGCTTCCACAAAATACTGATTGGGGGCTGCGATATACCTGCCTCCACAAAATACTGATTAAGGTGTTCGATATACCTGCTTGCACCAAATATTGATTGAGGGCTGCGAGGTACCTGCTTTCACAAAATACTGATTAAGGGGTTTGATATACCTGCTTCCACAAAATACTGATTGAGGGGATTGATATAACCGCTTCCACCAAATTCTGATTGAGACCTACGATATACCTGCTTCCACAAAATATTGATTGAGGGGATTGATATAACCGCTTCCACCAAATATTGATTGAGACCTACGATATACCGTATTTTTCGCCCCTATAAGATGCACCGGCCCATAAGACGCACCTAGGTTTTTGTGGAGGAAAATAAGAAAAAAAATATTTTTAACCAAAAGGTGTGCTTTTGGTGAGTTTGGAACTAAAGGTGGTCTGTGGATGGCACTATTACTGGGGATCTGTGAAGGATACTGTTATGGGGGGGATCTGTGGATGACGGACACTGTTATGGGGGGATCTGTGGATGTCGGACACTGTTATGGGGGGGATCTGTGGATGACGGACACTGTTATGGGGGGGATCTGTGGATGACGGACACTGTTATGGGGGGGATCTGTGGATGACAGACACTGTTATGGGGGGATCTGTGGATGACGGACACTGTTATGGGGGGGATCTGTGGATGACGGACACTGTTACATGGGGGATCTGTGGATGACGGACACTGTTATGGGGGGATCTGTGGATGACGGACACTGTTACAGGGGGGATCTGTGGATGACAGACAGTGTTACAGGGGGGATCTGTGGATGACGGACACTGTTACAGGGGGGATCTGTGGATGACGGACACTGTTACAGGGGGGGATCTGTGGCTGGCACTGTTACGAGGGGGATCTGTGGCTGGCACTGTTACAGGGGAGATCTGTGGATGGCACTGTTACAGGGGGGATCTGTGGATGGCACTGTTACAGGGGGGATCTGTGGATGGCACTGTTACAGGGGGGATCTGTGGATGGCACTGTTACAGGGGGGATCTGTGGATGGCACTGTTACAGGGGGGATCTGTGGATGGCACTGTTACAGGGGGGATCTGTGGATGGCACTGTTACAGGGGGGATCTGTGGCTGGCACTGTTATATATGTGCCATCCAAAGACCCCCCCACCCCATAACAGTGCCATCCACAGACCCCCCAGCCCATAACAGTGCCATCCACAAACCCCCCACCCCCACCCCTTAATTGTGCCATCCACGGATCAGCCCCCCCCCGCCGCCGCCGCCCCCCCAGTATACAAATATAAGATGTCTTATTCAATTAAAATGTATTACATATGCCCCCTCACTCCTAAATTCTTAATAGTACCTTACATCCTATTCCTAATAGGTTCTCTACAATGCCGGCAGGCAGGCCGGGCGGCCGGCGCGTCACTCACTGACGTCACTTGCCTGCGCCGCCTGCTTCATTCATAAAGTAGGCTGAGCAGGCACGTGACATGAGGGAGTTACGCTGCCGCCCGCCCGGCCCGCCTGCCGGCTGCCAGCATTGTACAGAACCTATTAGGAATAGGATGTAAGGTACTATTTGGAATTTAGGAGTGAGGGGGCATATGTAATACATTTTAATTGAATAAGGCATTTAATATTACTATACGGGAGCGGCGCGGCGGGGCTATAGTACACTGACTGCTATTCCGGCCCCCAGCTCCTCCTCTCAGTCCCTCCCCCGGCCCCCGCTCGCTCGTACATCGCATCCAGCGATGTTAAACTGTCAGCATTCGCCCCATAAGACGCAGGGGCATTTCCCACCCATTTTTTTGGGGGGGGGAAGTGCGTCTTATGGGGCGAAAAATACGGTACCTGCTTCCACAAAATACTGATTAAGGGGATTGATATTCCTGTTTCCGCCAAATATAGATTGAGGCCTGCGAGATACCTGCTTCCACAAAATACTGATTAAGGGGTTCGATATACCTGTTTCCACCAAATATTTATTGAGGCCTGCGAGATACCTGCTTCCACAAAGTACTGATTAAGGTGTTTGATATACCTGTAGGGATGAGCGAACCCGAACTGTATAGTTCGGGTTCGTACCGAATTTTGGGGTGTCCGTGACACGGACCCGAACCCGAACATTTTCGAAAAAAAAGTTCGGGTTCAGTGTTCGGCGCTTTCTTGGCGCTTTTTGAAAGGCTGCAAAGCAGCCAATCAACAAGCGTCATACTACTTGCCCCAAGAGGCCATCACAGCCTTGCCTACTATTGGCATGGCTGTGATTGGCCAGTGCAGCATGTGACCCAGCCTCTATATAAACTTGGGTCACGTAGCGCCGCACGTCACTCTGCTGATACAAGTGTAGGGAGAGGTTGCTGCTGCGACGTTAGGGCGAGATTAGGCAGATTAACTCCTCCAAAAGACTTCATTCTGTGATCGATCTGCAGCTGTGGATCATTGAAGTGCTAATATCGACTTGCTCACTTTTTTTAGGCTGCCCAGAGCGTTTTTAGATCACTTTTTTCTGGGGTGATCGGCGGCCATTTTGTGGCTTGTGGTGCGCCAGCACAAGCTATCACCAAGTGTATTTAACCATCAATAGTGTGTTTTTTTTTTTGCTATATCCTACATCAGCTGCAGGCTGAGCCTGTGTCACCGAAGTGCATTTAAGCATCAACAGTCTGGTTATTTTTTGGCAATAAACTACATCAGCTGCAGGCTGAGCCTGTGTCACCGAAGTGCATTTAACCATCAACAGTCTGGTTATTTTTTGGCCATATACTACATCTGGTGCAGGCTGAGCCTGTGTCACCCAAGTGCATTTAACCATCAATAGTGTGGTTATTTTTTGGCCATATACTACACCAGGGGCAAGTTGAGCCTGTCACCCAGCGCCTAAAAAATAGACCTGACATTTCTATTCAACCAAATTTGTACTGTTTTAGCTGGTCAAGTTATTTGTAGTGACCGTAAAAGCACACTTTTTGTTCTGGGTTGAAAAACTATTCCCAAATTTGCCATTCTCAAAATAACTAGTTTCTGCTATATGAGGCCTACTTGAAATCTATCCCAAAAAGGATATCTTACATTGAAGGTGCTGATAGTGTCATTCAGAAAAATTTAACACACACGCTACCGTGCAGATACAAGTCTAATTCTGTGATTAAACCTATACCTGTCACACAGCGCAAAAAAAATCAGGTCTCACATCTCTATTCAACCAAATCTGTACTGTTTTAGCTGGTCAAGTTATTTGTAGTGACCGTAAAAGCACTTTTTTTGTTCTGGGTTGAAAAACTATTCCCAAATTTGCCATTCTCAAAATAACTAGTTTCTGCTATATGAGGCCTACTTGAAATCTATCCCAAAAAGGATATCTTACATTGAAGGTGCTGATAGTGTCATTCAGAAAAACCTAACACACACGCTACCGTGCAGATACAAGTCTAATTCTGTGATTAAACCTATACCTGTCACACAGCGCAAAAAAAAACAGGCCTCACATTTCTATTCAACCAAATCTGTACTGTTTTAGCTGGTCAAGTTATTTGTAGTGACCGTAAAAGCACATTTTTTGTTCTGGGTTGAAAAACTATTCCCAAATTTGCCATTCTCAAAATTGTGGTGAACGGGAACAATGAGGAAAACATCTAATAAGGGACGCGGACGTGGACATGGTCGTGGTGGTGTTAGTCGACCCTCTGGTGCTGGGAGAGGACGTGGCCGTTCTGCCACAGCCACACATCCTAGTGAACCAACTACCTCAGGTCCCAGTAGCCAGCAGAATTTACAGGGATATTTGGTGGGGCCCAATGCCATTCTAAGGATGGTAAGGCCTGAGCAGGTACAGGCATTAGTCAATTGGGTGGCCGACAGTGGATCCAGCACGTTCACATTATCTCCCACCCAGTCTTCTGCAGAAAGCGCACAGATGGCGCATGAAAACCAAGCCCATCGGTCTGTCACATCACCCCCATGCATATCAGGGAAACTGTCTGAGCCTCAAGTTATGCAGCAGTCTCTTATGCTGTTTGAAGACTCTGCTGCCAGGGTTTCCCAAGGGCATCCACCTAGCCCTTCCCCAGGGGTGGAAGAGATAGAATGCACTAACACACAACCACTTATTTTTCCAGATGATGAGGACATGGGAATACCACCTCAGCACGTCTCTGATGATGACGAAACACAGGTGCCAACTGCTGCGTCTTTCTGCAGTGTGCAGACTGAACAGGAGGTCAGGGATCAAGACTGGGTGGAAGACGATGCAGGGGACGATGAGGTCCTAGACCCCACATGGAATGAAGGTCGTGCCACTGACTTTCACAGTTCGGAGGAAGAGGCAGTGGTGAGACCGAGCCAACAGCGTAGAAAAAGAGGGAGCAGTGGGCAAAATCAGAACACCCGCCGCCAAGAGACTCCGCCTGCTACTGACCGCCGCCATCTGGGACCGAGCACCCCAAAGGCAGCTTCAAGGAGTTCCCTGGCATGGCACTTCTTCAAACAATGTGCTGACGACAAGACCCGAGTGGTTTGCACGCTGTGCCATCAGAGCCTGAAGCGAGGCATTAACGTTCTGAACCTTAGCACAACCTGCATGACCAGGCACCTGCATGCAAAGCATGAACTGCAATGGAGTAAACACCATAAAAACAAGGAAGTCACTCAGGCTCCTCCTGCTACCTCTTCTGCTGCTGCCGCCTCGGCCTCTTCTGCTGCTGCTGCCGCCGCCTCGGCCTCTTCCTCCGCCTCTGGAGGAACGTTGGCACCTGCCGCCCAGCAAACATGGGATGTACCACAAACACCACCACCTGCGTCACCAAGCATCTCAACCATGTCACACGGCAGCGTTCAGCTCTCCATCTCACAAACATTTGAGAGAAAGCGTAAATTCCCACCTAGCCACCCTCGATCCCTGGCCCTGAATGCCAGCATTTCTAAACTACTGGCCTATGAAATGCTGTCATTTAGGCTGGTGGACACACACAGCTTCAAACAACTCATGTCGCTTGCTGTCCCACAGTATGTTGTTCCCAGCCGGCACTACTTCTCCAAGAGAGCCGTGCCTTCCCTGCACAACCAAGTGTCCGATAAAATCAAGTGTGCACTGCGCAACGCCATCTGTGGCAAGGTCCACCTAACCACAGATACGTGGACCAGTAAGCACGGCCAGGGACGCTATATCTCCCTAACTGCACACTGGGTAAATGTAGTGGCGGCTGGGCCCCAGGCGGAGAGCTGTTTGGCGCACGTCCTTCCGCCGCCGAGGATCGCAGGGCAACATTCTTTGCCTCCTGTCTCCTCCTCCTCCTACTCAGCTTCCTCCTCCTCTTCTTCCACCTGCTCATCCAGTCAGCCACACACCTTCACCACCAACTTCAGCACAGCCCGGGGTAAACGTCAGCAGGCCGTTCTGAAACTCATATGTTTGGGGGACAGGCCCCACACCGCACAGGAGTTGTGGCGGGGTATAGAACAACAGACCGACGAGTGGTTGCTGCCGGTGAGCCTCAAGCCCGGCCTGGTGGTGTGCGATAATGGGCGAAATCTCGTTGCAGCTCTGGGACTAGCCGGTTTGACGCACATCCCTTGCCTGGCGCATGTGCTGAATTTGGTGGTGCAGAAGTTCATTCGCAACTACCCCGACATGTCAGAGCTGCTGCATAAAGTGCGGGCCGTCTGTTCGCGCTTCCGGCGTTCACACCCTGCCGCTGCTCGCCTGTCTGCGCTACAGCGTAACTTCGGCCTTCCCGCTCACCGCCTCATACAGGGAGTGCAGAATTATTAGGCAAGTTGTATTTTTGAGGATTAATTTTATTATTGAACAACAACCATGTTCTCAATGAACCCAAAAAACTCATTAATATCAAAGCTGAATATTTTTGGAAGTAGTTTTTAGTTTGTTTTTAGTTTTAGCTATTTTAGGGGGATATCTGTGTGTGCAGGTGACTATTACTGTGCATAATTATTAGGCAAATTAACAAAAAACAAATATATACCCATTTCAATTATTTATTTTTACCAGTGAAACCAATATAACATCTCAACATTCACAAATATACATTTCTGACATTCAAAAACAAAACAAAAACAAATCAGTGACCAATATAGCCACCTTTCTTTGCAAGGACACTCAAAAGCCTGCCATCCATGGATTCTGTCAGTGTTTTGATCTGTTCACCATCAACATTGCGTGCAGCAGCAACCACAGCCTCCCAGACACTGTTCAGAGAGGTGTACTGTTTTCCCTCCTTGTAAATCTCACATTTGATGATGGACCACAGGTTC